>NC_039271.1:10676088-10899660 GCF_003368295.1 Carassius auratus
AAGTAATTTTCTTTACAAAACAGTTTTGATGCTGTTTGAGACTGATGAGGAGACAGGATCTGTCAGAAACATCTTGGTCAAGTATAACAATACCAATACAAGCGCATTACAAAGGAGCCTCATTAAATGTTCTCCGAGTCTCTTTTCAGCTGGTATTAAGATCAGTTTCGAGGGTCCTTTGTTTTTTTTTTGCATTTTCATGTTCACAGGCATCATTAGAATAGTGCTATCTTCACAATTGTCTTTGGTGTGTTTGTTTTCACTACAAGATGAAAGCAGGGATTCACACAGGAAGACGGAGGAGGAACATGCGTGTATGTGAGTCAATACATCGATACGAGCCTTCGTGGGCGGGTGTAATAACTGTTCGCATACCTGCCATCCTGCCTGTGTCATCTTCAACTCATTTAAAATCAAATTGCCCCAACAATCAGGCAACATTCTGTTTAAGCCTGACTATACAGAGACACTTGAGAATACTTCAAAGCCCAGCAGGGTGAATGGAGCTTGTGTTTGGTGTTTTGGTAGGGGGTGCTGGTGGTCCTTAACCCCCTGCCCGGTTTACAGACATCCAGCTCTGACCATCATGGTACTCTCACTGACCCACTGATGTGGAGGGGGAAGAGATGAGAGAAAAACACATGTTGGTGTTTTATCCTTCACTTGGATGTTATAAAATGCACCGAGTTGAGTAAACAACTTTCAAACTGTCTACTGGTTTTCTCTTTGTCATTTGGTTGAGGTCAGACAAATCAGAAAAAGGAAAAAAAAAAAATCAGATTGCCCAACTCATGTCAGTTTCCCCTTCAAAAACAGAATCCTAACAGACCATTACATCTTTAGCACTTCATTGGTTTTATAAGGCATACAGGACTTAAAAGGTCACACTATTTTAAAAAGACCTCTTCTATATATTAACAGTGCCAGGGGTGACACAGGATATGCCTTTTCTCCTAATTACCAGCTCCATATTCCATAAATCCAGACTCCACACACACACACACACATACCAATGTGCCAAACCTGCTGCGGTACACTTCTCTGCTGGAGAGGGCTTTAGGAGCCGGGGTCAGTTGACTAATGACAACACCAGACAAAGACCCTCAATAGCCATAGAAAGAACAGTGGACAAACTCAATTTAACTGCTTCAGAATGGAGAAAATTAAGTAACGTTCCACCATCCCAGAGCAGCTGAGGTATATATATTTTAAGGAACAGATCTTTACAAGCTTTAAGGCTTCAAATATAGATGCGAAAACACCACAAATGTATCCTTAAGGTGGTCCATGCCACTTTTACAAGTTTTTTCTTCAAGTCTTCTGAAGATATCTTGTCAAACAACATTGGACCCTATTGATATCCACTGTATGGAGACATTTTTTTGTATTTGGTTTGAAATTCTTCAGTGCACGTAAATGATTTCCACTTTTTGAGTGAATTTCCCTTTACTGATCCAATCACACATGCTAATTTAATTGCTTTGGCATCAGAAAGTTTAAAAACTGGTGCTTGCTTGTCTCTGCAGAGCTTTTGATGGATGCTGAGGGTTCTAATGGCAAACAGGAAGTGGGTTGATAGGAAGGACAGATGGCACACGTGGACGTCTACATACCGCAGCTTTAAAAAAAAACCTTTGCGCTGCCATCTTGCCTCCCCTGTCCTTTCAGCACTAATGTTTTCCACACTAATCTGCCTAAGGATTGGACAGAGAAAAGTTCTGCGAGTCAGAATATGGATATCGTCATTGGCATGAACAAAATGTGTTTATATGAGGCCGAGTCAAGTTAAGTTGAGACCCATGCATTGTTTCACTGTTGTCGATCCAGCAGTTTAAACGCTTGTGTGAACTGCTGTTTAGAAGCCAAGAAGGCTTGTGGTGTAAAAAGATGCGCAGATGCAGTTGGAAAGAATTAAAGAATCCTGCATTGTTTTCCCTCAAGACCACCCTCAGATTTTTAGCTCGAGTTAGAAATACAAAAATAGAAATACAGATTATGCTACAACTGAGTTTAGGGAAATTTCCCTAAATCAAATATCTACATATAAATCAACCAATCTCCGTTATGCCTGAATGTCACCTCCAGGCTTGAAAAACACCCATCATGCGCAGGGGAAAAGCGCCAGATCTCTAAAACCACACTGTGGCTTCTGCTGAGGAAAAGAAAAATGCTTCCTACTTCGAATCCATTCCATCACAAGCTACATGTCAACACAGAGCTGAGAAGAGACAGAGGAACTGTGTGCTCTGAAAGCTTTAAAGCCAACCAGTCACTTAAAGAGATGATTCATGTAAAAATTCTAATTCTGTCATAAATTACTTGAATATAATTCATGCAACACAAAAGATGATATTTAGAAAAATATTGCAGTGTTTTTTTATCCATACGATCAATAAAATGTTTTGAACAGATAATGATGACGCTTTTCACAGCTGAAAAATTATTTAAAATATATTATTTTGTGTCAAGTCATACAGGTCAACAAAGTATGTAATCAACTTTTGTGTGTGTGTGTGTGTCTATTTTACAGCCAACACAATTAAGTTTTATTGGATAAAAAGTCCTGTGTTTTTTATAATCATTATTTTAAAGGTAATACATTTATGGTAAATGTAACAATGCATTTAAATACAGTCTTTTAAATGCAGGAAAATACCAATGTTTATTTAAATTAAACTCTTTCTCTCTCTCTCATACATACATATACACACATATATACACACACACACACACACACATACATACATACATATATATATATATATATATATACATTTACACACACACACATACATATATATATATATATATATATATATATATATATATATATATATATATATATATATATTTACACACACACACACACACACACACACACACACACACACACATACACACACACACACACATATATATATATATATATATATATATATATATATATATATATATATACACACACATAAACATATATATACATACATAAACATATATATACATACATACATACATACATAAACATATATATACACATATACATACATATATACACACACACATTCCATAGAACTGACATCACCACCAAAAATGTTGGGTTATGCTTAAAGTCATCTTTAAATGTGTGAACGAATGACAAATCTAATGTGCTGCAAACATAAGCTTCCCAGCTGGATGTTTTCAAAACAGTGAACAATTCATCAAGCTTAGTGCTCGCATTTATTTGCTGGATGAGGTCAGGAAGTCCTGTGTGTATTAATGAGGTACACATGGTGTTGAAAGAAGTGAATTCTCCTTTGACACATACTGATCTCTTTTGGTAACGTCAACAAAAGGTTGCTTTGACTATACCCATGTGACTGCTAGTCAGTAAATACTGATGCTGCTTATGGTTTTCGGATCGTGTCCCTGATGCACAAAGAGAAGAGTTATGTGTTTTCCTCGCTGTAAATAAGGCCTCAGAAAACCTTTTGATTGGTCTTTGAAGGGAAACGTGATAAAATGCTTGATTTCCAGCCCATTCTGCTCTCCAGGGATCAAGGGATAAATGAAGGAATGTTGTATGTAAAGAAGGATCGGTTCTCAATCTCAATCCTCATACACATTGAAGACTGTAGACCAAAAAGAGATCTTCAACACAGACCACAGTCTCATTAGTGGGTCCGACTGATAACTTCAAACATCAATCAGATCTCTAGCTGTTATTAACCTGATATTAATATTTGTCTTGTCTTTGGTGTTCAACCATTCCACAGAAAAGAACTGAGAATAAATGGAGCAATTTGATTAATTCCCTATGTTCATTTGACAAAAATACAACTAGCGAATGGGATTAACTTATTAAGAATACTCACAGCTCAACACTTGGTAGCTTTTGAAGTTCTGAATCTTTATAGAAAACACTCCAGTAACTCTCACACCTAACTTATTTATGACTCTTAAGACAGAAAGTGGTTCATGCTCTCTGAAGCTCCAACCAAACATGACTCCCTAGGGGTGGTGCTGTCATCAGCACATGATAACTGGAGATACACAGCCATAAAAAACGTTCATTAGGAACTGGCGCTCGCTAGAAGTCACGAACACTGTCACTCTCTCATTTCTTCTTATTCTGCTTTGTGCTATTCTGTTGCATCACTTTGATCCAGTTAAGCAATGAAATACAATGTAGCCATTAGTAAGTAGTGAAAGAAAATTGGAATAAACTGTGGAATATTTGAATCATGCCTAATTCAGTAGCAAAAACAGTGTTAAGGCCCATCCAAACCAATGGTAACTATAAAGATAAAATCTAACAATAACTACGCTCTCAGAAATAAAGGTACAAATGCTGGCACTGGGATGGTACATTTCCATATTAGCATCTTAAAGGGACATAGTGTACATATTAGTAACTATACTATAGAAAAGTGTACATTTTAAAAGGTTAAGTTTTTGTAGCATCCACACCAATGGATGATAACATTCTGTATATAATAAATGTGCTCGCAGTTTTTCAAAATGATATGTTTAAATATGCAAATAAGGCGTTATGTAATTAAATATGTGCTGATTTGCATACAATATTTTAGAAAAAATAAAAACATTGGATGCAGCCAGGTTAAAAATGAAATGTTTCATTTAGTTGACATATTAGACTCAAAAGGTTTTTACAGAAGGGATCTCTTTTTATCACTCCATAAATCAGAAAATACTGACAACAGCCAGAATTTTTCTTCATAATTTTTTGAGGAATAACACATTGTAAAAAAACAGGCAAAATCTATATGAACAACCCCTTCTGTAAAAACCTTCAGAATATAAGGATAAAACTGTAAAGTTCGGTGTATGCAAGTACTACTTAATTGTCTCGCCTTGAATGATCTGGTAAAATATATATTGGTTAATATAGATGAATATAAATAGAAACTACTAAATAATTTCTCAATTTCAGACAAATGTATGCACACACACGTGACAGAAACCTGCTGTGATCCACTTTAACGGTGATTCTACGATCAGTACTGAACAGGCACTGAAACCTGAACATCCGTGAGAAAGAAAGTGCCAGAATGGTCCAGAATCAGTTCTAAAAACTTTACTGCATTAAAAATGAAATGAAAAATATGAGATCCACACCTCACATCTTGTGGACTATAAGAATTTCCAGCGCTTAAAATAACTTAGGAATGTAACAAACTTCATAAGCTGGCCGACAAATTCCTTTTAGACAGATGTGTGTGTTAGAGGAGCTGGCGGGAGTGTGTGTGTGTGTTTGTCCTGCGTACCTGCATGAAGCTGCACATCACATACTCCTCAAACATTGGCAGACTGGGCCTGCTTTCACGGTATATGTACAGTGTGTATATCGTCATGACGATGGGCTCAGCCTCTGATTCGTCCATCACCAGAATGTTGATTCTGCTGTTGCCCAGGCCAACCGGGTAGTTTGCCATCCTGAAGGAAACCGAGAAGAGTTCTGAGAAACCAAATGCTAAATTGTAATGCCACAGTATTTAATTCTACAATGTGGCAGTTGTGTTTGTTTTACCTGGGTCCACGATGTTCATCCAGGTGAATGTGGCAATGAGGGCTGACTGCTTCAGGCCGGATACGAATGGTGATCACATCAAAGGGAACCTCAGCTCGATATTCCTTCTCCCGTGCATTAAACGCTGGCATCAGCACCATCGGAGGGTCTGTGTACAACTGCCTCAGGTGGGGATCAACACACCTCCCTTGAAAATAGGAGTAAGGCACATTTAATAGTTGATTTGTATTTTCTGATCAAGTTAAAAACAGTTGGCGTTTCATAAAAACAAATCTAATGTCTATTTGTAATTCATATAGTCAGGGTAATATGTTACCACATGCTACTTGCCTTTTCTTGACAGCGGGTCTGATGCCTCTAGGCTCTTTGGATCATCCAAGCTGTTGGAATTATAGAAAACGCAGCAATTTTTAGTAGGAAATTCAGCAAGTGCTCTATAATGGTCTGTTAAACACAGGTGATTGGAAGCATGAGATGTTTTCTTCCAGGAATAGCAAAAGGGAGCCTTTTAATGGCTTTTCCCACCACTCTTTTTTACATAAAAACAATCAGTGCTGGCTTGAAAAAGTGTCTTAATTTGTTTGAAAGGCAATCAATCAATGCAGTATGCTCAAAGACCTTTATATAATCGTGCAACAGAGTTGTGTCTCGGTTTGGATTCCAATCCAGCCAGACAGATGCAGACAATTTACTTCCCACCAACCAGCACACAGACCCCGTCATCACAGATAATAACAAGATGGCTCAGATGGTTGGCTCAACAATAACTTTTTTTGCACAGATATGTACTTACCTTGTCTAGATTTTCACTGGCTGCAAGTGAAAAATGCAAGAATATCTGAAATGATGTTATTCTGACTATGCTTTTGCAGGGAAATGCAAACGTTTATTAGACTGTAGTTATATGTAAAGATATATATAAAAGACATCAGGAGGTTTGGGAGTTAATCTGTAAAAATAAATGTTTCGACTGGACTGCAGGTGACCCAAAGCACCACAGGCTCACAGGTCACCACTAAGAATGACTGAATATAAAATAATGATTTGTCTGATATTATCTCCAGAACCCTTGCAGGATTTTTGCATGCTTGCAGCATAACTCATTTCAGCGCTGGAGAAAGAATACGTTTTGATGATATGATCTTGTGTGTGTGCAACCTTTCAGTCTGATGTTTTCTCGTGTAGTAAAGGCTGAGCTCTTGGAGCAGGGCCATGAGAGCTGGTCTCCATCCATAATCCTGTGCGCTGAGGGACTCTGTCTGGATTAGATCAGGCTGAGGATCGTCAGGAAGAGGACATGTAGGGTAGAGCTGCCAACACACACAAGTCTGATTTCACATTACATTAAATCCAATTCAATTACATATGTGCCTGTTAGTCCATATTAATAAGCTTTGAAGTCATCAATATGCTATAGCTAATACGGGAACGTTTGAAAGTGCATAAAATGTGTTTTTACCAGCTGAAAGGGTCCTGGTCTTTTGAGGTGCTGATTAAACTGTTGCAATAAATGCATCTCATCTGGAGGCAGACACAGACCGTTTGGCCCTTCACAGTCACCGTACTGCATGACAAGTTCAAATAATTAGACAACAATAGACACTACTGAAATGCTTAAAAAAATGACTGTATTTTACAAAGCAACAAAAATGAAAAGGAACAAAATAAATACAAACCGACTGTTTGTAAAGCATGGCAAATTATAAAATATTTTTTTTTTTTTTTTTTTTTTTATGAAATGAATTGTCTTTTTTCACTGGCTCAATTTAGTTAATTAGTTCACTTGCATATGGTAATGCCAGGAAAAAACTGAAGCGAGTTTCACCTTTTGGTTTTGGTTCTCCTCCTTTGTTCTAAACTGCAAACTAGGCTCCTCGGCATCGCTGCTGCATGCTGGGAAAAGCAGTTTCAGCACGTCCTCCAGCATATACTCTTTGGCTATCTGTCCATCAAAGTGAGGGTCCTTCATTCCGTCAAAGTGTAGATCAGTCTGAAGCTAAGACGGAAAGAGACATGTGAATGTGTATTAATATGCTGCCATCTAGTGGTCAAATTGAGAGCTTGCATGTTAGATAATCTACTGTACAGCTGCGTGTAATTTTTCAGCATCCTCAAACTAAATTCACAGTGGGTGTTTATCCTTACCTTCACCACTACCGGATCAAGAGAGTAGTTATAGTGCAATGAGAAGGTCATTAATTGAAAACACAGCTGACACCTATGAGAAACAACACAGAATACTAAGTTTTACTAATGCGCTGATCAAAACACAATGCATAGCATATAATTATAAATACAGTTAACTCCCAAATTATCATCATTATTATTAATAATAATAATAATGGCTTTTAAAGTAAAATTTATAATAATAATTTAATACAATTATTAAAAATTTCTTAATTTCACAAAACCATCAGGTTTAAATATATATAAATATATATATATAAACAAATGTTTATAATACACTTATAATACACTTAATTTTTTGTCATTTTCTGGTTGAAGTGTGTGTTTTTGACCTGGATGAGGAGCTGCTGTCCTTTGTTGTTAATAAAGCAGCTTTCAGGATGTCAATGATGACGTGATTCATGTGCTCAATGGCCTTATGAGAGAGAACAGGACCCAGTCTTTCTCTAAAGAATACCTGTAACTGAAAGAGAGAGGTCTAAATCAGTCTGACACAGTACATGAACTAAAAGCTGAGAGGCAAACAGAGATCTCATTACTTCATCATTCAGCCTCTCTAAACAGATTGAGCAGAACACTCCAATTTCAACACCAGAAATCCTGTTCATCAATAATGATTTAACAATGGGAGACATTCATACCTCTACCACTGCAGATACAGTAACTAAGACAAAAACTCTCCCACATGGACAAGAGATTGATCCTTGATTTGTGATTGAATGATTTGCACACATACTAGTATCAACACATTAAGTCTCGACAGAGAAACCTTTCTATTGTACAAAAGAGAGAGGCAGCTGAGCTGAGCTGAAGAGTGATGACCGAGCGCTGCCAGTAGAGGGCAGTAGAACAACAATAGTCTATTACTACAGTCAACAGGTAAAAAATACAATAAATAAATCATGGCTATATCACTTGATTTGTACATAGGGTTCAAAAACTAGGATGGGGTTCCAAGCACCATAAATAAACTTTTAATGCAGCTTGAACTTTTTACCCATACATAAGAATGTGTCGTTTTATTTTTCTCAGAGCAAAAAATAATTACTATCATATATTTTTACCATGATTTACAGAAAAAATAAATTTAGTGTAACAGTAGTTTGTACCAAAAAATCTTGTCAGGCATATTTAGAACATAAATCATTAGATGACATTAAAAACTATTTAAGAATCACAGTGCAGCCCTAAAATACTAATTATTTGTCATTTAAAATCAAAAGTTTGACCAACTAGTCAGCAAAAAGTTTTTTAATCATTTAAAGTATAATGAAATGCAGTATTATCACTTATACATTTATATATTTTTGAAAGTGCAGGCCAGAACGAGTACGTTTGATTTTTACATAAATATATGCATTCTGTATATACAAATTGACTTTTGTGGATTTAATTTGATGTGTTCACCAAAATGAGATGTCTGATCTCTGACCCATATATACATTTAGCTGTATTATAATAATAATAATAAAAAGTTTGTACTTCTAATGAGGATGCCACTAAATGAAAGTTTTGTCACAAGCACAAACACTGTTGCACACAAGTGGTCCAACACTAAGTTTTGCATAAGATCTATATCATACTCACACACCGAGAACATGAAGGGAAAGAGCAGACTTTATTGTGATCTGCTTGTTTGTCAGGGCTTTTTTATCAACTATTGAAACTCAGTAAATATGATCTGTGTTTTATTAGATCTCAAAGTGCCCTCCAGCTGTTTACAAGACTCTGACTGAAGCCTCTTCAGTAATCTAGCATTACACACACTCACACAGAGAGAGAGAGAGAGAGCGTTAAACTGCAATGAGAGTGGTGTTTCACAGCTGTGGAGGCCTAATAAACATCACATGGGGAATCAATGCCTAGCCAAGCTTTTATCATCAGTAAACGGCAGCACTGGGATCCAAACTGCAATATTAAGACTGCAATCTTATCGGATTTAAAAAATATAAAAGCTTATTGAAATAGCTAAAAGGCACCTAATAATCACTTCTAAGCTCGTTTGAGCATTGGGATTCAGAGATATTGTTTTATTTTAACAGTAATTGTTTTACAGCTTCCACTTCAAGGAGAATGCGTTCTTACCTCGGTGGTATAACTAGTTTTATCCAAGTGGGGTTTGACCAAGGCTGTGCGGTGGACGAAAGCGGTCAGCGGTGTTGCTGAAGTAACCAAGACGTACACGTTTATGGTGGCATTCATGCTCTGAGTGTCCGAATGGCTGAGTGTGATTGGCCGCCTCCTGTAGGATACAATCACAATAACGCTGAAAGGAGAAAATTGACATCGTAATATTTTTTTTGGTTTGCCATTCCACTCAGATGTGGCATGACTTACCATTTATCTTCAGCAACATTTGTGGTTCCCTCTTGTGGAGATGTGGAAGAAGCACAGGCAGAAGGACGTATTGGTAATGTCACTCCTGAGATGGAAAACAGATGGGAGAAGTTCAGGCACATTGATTTCCTCTGTGAGGAAGACACACAGCACATGTATCGACGTGAAGGCCAAAGCTACTTCAATTCTTTCCACAAAGACCTCCAGACATGTGTCGAGAGATACCACGTTATTAAATCATTGGGTCTGGCCACACTTCTCACATGCACGCTTTGCTTCTGTGAAACGTAAACTGCAGCTCTGTTCTAAAACACGGTGAGCTGCCTTACTCCTAACTGTCTACACAGGTAACAGCCGTGTAACCTCATAAGTCTACATCGGCAATAACTCTGCAACCCAAATATGAAGCACGCAATAGACTCGAATCACAAATAATTTCAATAGAATTTGATGCTTAGCTAACTGCATGTTAGTCTCAACATACAAATACATAGCACACACAAATACCAGGTCATATTTTACGTGTTTGAATGATTTTCAATGTCACAGTTCATTCTGGGACCACATTTCGTCATCAAGCAGATCTGCCTCAGAATTTGGTTAACACAATTGTCGATTTTTTTTTTTTTTTTAGTTTTTGAACAAAGTCTCTTATGCTAACCAAGGCTGCATTTATTTGATCAAAAAATGGTAAAAACAAGGCTATATTAATCCTGTGAATTTTAAGCAGTCAATAAATGATGCATTTTGTCATTCTCTGGGTTTGTATGGCATTGCACAAGTTAGCTACCATTGCTAGACTCAGATCACTGTTTGTGATTAGGATTAGGATTAGGATATCTTAATTCAAGACGTACAAAAGTTAATGTGCGTGTTTACTAGTCCTCATATCAGCACATGCACAGCTCAGCATTTCTGAGCAAGTGAGTGGTTTTCTGGCAGTACTGTGCGAATGAAAATTCCTTCAGTGATTCCAGTCGCCTCGTCACCATTTAATCAGAAACACACACATGTCTCACCAGCCTCAGAGAAAAGATGTCACTCCATACAACTCAAGCAATACTTAATACTCTCAAACATGTCTATAGTACACATCTCCAAACCTCGTTCAGTTAAACCACATGACACACCAGCCTTGGGCCCCAAAGAAACACTTGGAAAAACATCAAGATCTCCGTAACCCGTGCTTCTGCCAAAGTCAGGGTCACTCCCTACCTAAGTGTGTGAGCTATGCTGAGCTTACATTCAGCTTGGTCACTGACCCGTCCATGTCATGTGTATATTTGTGCACTCTACAGTATGCCTGCCTTCTAATACCATTATAAAGAGGACACCACCTGGCCTAGCCAAACACCAAACACCAGGACTCAATTTTTCAGGTTTCTGTGGGCGCTGGGCAGTCATGAAGGACAATATTGTTTCAGAGTCGGAGACAAAGCCTCCTTTTCTGAAGCTGGGCAGTAGTGATGCCACAGGGCCAGCGGGTGAAAAATCAGTCATTATTGTCATAGAAAGTAGGCACTGTTCTCCTCCTATGAGGTCTTTCAGAAGTGATGTTCATAATTGGTTCAAAGCAGTGAAATTAAGCGTGAACAAGTTCAAAGAGCTTTGTAATGCAGCGTTCTGACATATAAGAAGAAAGCGACTTTCTGAAGAAGCGATAACTCACTATGGCTGTTATTAAATGGCATTTATGATGTGCACTTGCCTTTTAATATCCCTGCAGCAGAGAGTTACTCACGGTAAATATCACCCTTGACACTGACCTTTATAAGTAATTACAGAGACCAGCTTAAAACGCTCCCATACACACCTGACAGAAGTGCGTCACAGACACACACTGCATTGTCGGAGACGTCAGTTAAATTGAGACTGAACTTGTTTTAACAAATTAAAGTGGTTAAAGCGGTTGTTTTGGATCTAGTGCTGTTAACTAAAACTATAAATGTAATATTTGGTAGTTGCAAAAGAAAACTGAGAAGATAAAATAAAAACTCCTTCAAAGTATTAATATAGATGATATTACAATGGCTGATTGGACCCCATTGACTTCCATTATAAAGACAAAAACTGCTGAAAACATTTTTGCACAAAAGTCAATTTCTTGCAATATACTGCATTCTGTAAAACATCTTATTTTGTCTTCCACAGAACAAAGTCATTTGAAACTAGAATACATGTTGTGGCTGCAAAATTGCATTACTTTCTCAGTATCTGTGTTAAAGAAATGCTTAGAACATTGCTGCTCACCTGACAGCTGGCTGTCCGTCAGAAACCGGCAGACTCCGCCCATGTCCAGAAACACTCCTGCAAAGGCTGGTATTATGTTAACCTGTATGGAGATTTAACCCCGGAGGGATCAGAGGTCAGAGTTTAACCAAGACCACCATAACAGATAGTTTAAAAGCATTTCAAACAGTCAGCCGTCGGTAATGCCTTAAGATCCCGTGAAATGACTAACAGCTTATGAACGAGAGTGATTTAATAACTGAGACAGTAAGTAGCAGTTGTTCTTGGATCACATCCAGAACTATAACTGTCTCAGGAGACTCACAACAGCTGGGGTATTTAAGCAAATATCATCATTATACAAGCATTACTAAATACAGGTTTCAGATTAATCGGAAGTAAAATTACAAGTATGGTTCAGGTTCTTATAGACTGGTTTTCTGCATTTAGAGTGTGAGATCAGAGGAGTTGAGGATGCTGGATCCTGCATCCTGGTTTCTATAAAAATTCCTTTGAATCTCTGGACCAGATCTTATTTTACATGCATTTCAAACAAAAAAACATTTGGTATTAGCACTTCGTGTTTGTTTGCTTTTCCTTCTCAGTGTCAGAGCTATAATACACTATTTTTTTATCATTATTATGCATTGCATTGCATCATAAACTGGAATCTCCTCAAGAGCGCTGGATATAGGCTATAGGGAGTGGGTGGTCTTACCATTTGATGGTGCTGTGGATGGGCGAAGTTGATTTTTCGCAGGCAACTTTTTTCAGAGCCCTTTAGGCATATCAAGATGGACCAGTCTCTTCCATCTGTGTTCAAGGGAGAATATATTTAGCAAGAGATTAAGTAAATTAAATAAAGCAATAAAAAAAGGATAGCAAGATCAGCGTAGATTATGTGTTGATGACAGTTTTGCCAAAAACAGAGGATTAAGGCAGTGACACACACAGATTTTCTGCAATCTAAATGAGGACATAGACTTCTACTTTTTTTTTTTTTTTATAAATATATTACAATTACAACTACAGACTAATACAAACCATATACAACCGTTTAATAATTTAATTATGTGTAGTCTAAATAGGCAGCAACCTACTGGCTATTATTATTAATAATAATAATTATTATTATTTATATTATTCATTTGCTGCTCGTTTCGTTAATTAAAAATAGCTCTCTAGATCTTTTTGTATTCTATCTGCCCATCTCGACTTCTGAAAGACACTGCCACTCTGAGAAGCTCTTTTTACACCCAGTCATGTTAACAATTGACCTAATAAGTTGCAAATTGGTCCTCCTGCGGTTCCTTATATATACACATTTAACTTTCTGGCCTCTTATTGCTACCTGTCCCAACTTTTTTGGAATGTGTATCTCTCATTATATCTCTCATTTCAAAATGTTTCACTTTCAACATTGGATACGTTATCTATATTCTATTGTAAATAAAATACAAGTTTATGAGATTTGTAAATTATTCCATTCCTTTTACTCACAGTTTGTAAAGTGTCCCAACTTTTTTGGAATCAGGTTTGTAAAATGTTATTTTATTTTGTATTATTTGTATTCATTGTTTTTAAGTGAAAGACATTTCTGTTGGAAATGCTGAAATACCATAACTTTACCGATAAATGTTTTTTTTTAAACTAGAACATCCCTGAAAGTCCCCAAAGGAAGGTTTTGTCATATTTAGCTCTTATAATACAGAAGGCCAATAGATGCAAAGTCCTTTTACAGACCTAAAAATTAGGATAAGCATGGATTACTTAATGCTGTGGCAACACTACACACAGTCAGGAAGAATCTGAGGCACTGCCAATTTTCCTTTCGCTGCCTTCATCTATACTTGACATTCTTTTAACTTTTTTAATTTCTTTTATGCAGCTTTAAATAAAGGAGGGGCATTCGTGGTTTTGACAAGACCTCAAAGACACATAGCCCCCTACACAACCTCTCTGCATGCAAACACTTATGATTTATGAGTACATGACAGCTGTCAAATGTCATTTATACTGCTTTTATGTAACTAGAAATATTAAATTAATAAATACATTTGGAATTAAAATAAATAAAAATAATTAATAATAAATAAAAATAAAGTTGTATGGTCATGTGTAATGTTTAATGCTTACAGAAATTAGAACCATTGAATTAATAAAACTTCAAATTCTTTCAGAGATAGAGAAACTGGAAAAGACACATCTGGTAGTTATTGTGGTGCTCAGGATTGCTCCAGGAAATGGGTTGGTGTGTATTTGGCATGAAGTCCAAACTTTTTGTGCCTGAGTGCCGTCCCAGCCCAAACAACAGGAAATACTGTTTAAAGCCAAAGGGAATAATGGGAAATCAGCCTTCACGTCTCTCCTGATACACTCATGATAATTTCAGCTCATTCTAGATTCTGACAGTGCTGTTAACAGCTCATCATTTCTAACCAGTTCAATGCATTTTAATGTTTCTGCTTGACTGTTTTCCCTTGATTCCCAGTGGTGTTCCAGGCCAAAACCTAAGATACAGTTTATAAGTGCTGCATACCAAACAAGCCACAGTTAAATAAGCATCTCTATTATGATCTGTACTGACATAACTGTCACCATGTGTAAATCTGCAATCATCAAACCCTTTACAAACATGCATATTCACACACGCTATATACAGTACACACAGTTTCATGTCCCATTAATGTGAAGCACTGGAAGGCTCGGTTGCCTCCAGCATTCCTGGCATTAAGATAAGTGTGTGTTTTATCAGTAATGTTTCTCTGTATGGTTCTGGTAAAGCTGTTGGCCTGATGACCTCAAAGTTTTTGATAAGTCTGCAGGCCAACCCGTCAACCTGAGTGACAGCTGTCGACAACCTGTCTTTGTCCGCAAACAAACACCTGCTTATCTCATCACATAATACACATGCACATACTTGCGTGGTCTAAACTAAACTAAATTAAACTATACTGGTATAGTGTTGTTTAAAAAAGTCATATTGAAAATCTAAAACAATTTTAGGAAATCAAATAATTTTATGTGCAAATCTCATTTCTAGGTCTAGTTAAAACTTTTCCCTAAAATCGGGGTAATTTTGTCAAAATGTATATTCAATGGTCTCAGATGTTTGGACCTCACTGTATTTTGTTTTGGTTTTTCTCTTCTTTTTTTTACCCAAAATAATATGCCATTACATATTGCCAATATCCACATTCAGGAAATGTGGCTTTCAAACAGAGTCAAAATAACTCTTTTGAGAGAGAAATTAATTATTTTTATATTGAAGAAAGGGGTCAAAATAACATTAAACTCAATCTCAATTTGTGGTAATAAAGCTGTATAATACTACTGTATGCAGTAATATGATGATTAGGATTAATATGGCCATATGAATGATTGGTGCTATGTAAGTGAAAGACATTTACAGAAACTAAATGACACCGTTCAATATAGAGGCCTTCATCTCAGTCACCTATCTGTGTCCAGTCACGATCTGGAGGAGGAGGAGGGGAGGAGGGTTTTAGGACCCCAGCTGTGACTGTGAAGCAGTGCTTAAACTGAGCTGGAGACCAAATTTACCCCTGAACCACCTGACGGTGGACGGGAACAACAAACCTCTGAGTTCACGAGCCAGCAGCCAACAACAGTGCAATTTATTATACGTTTCTCTGGAATACTTCATTCTTGATTGGTCAATGGCAGCATTCTTCTGTGGTCAAATATTTTTGTATAATAAATCACTAAACTATAGTCCCTGGAAACCAATCAATGATACCTCACATAATACACACAAAATATTGTTAAGACACATAAGAATCAAGTCAGAGTTGGTTGGAATACTTGCGTAATTCATAATATACAGTATGTACTGTGTACTGCATACTCACAAAAATTATTTGAAACACTACACGCAGTATTCAACAGTAAATATTTAAAACAGCAGTATGCTTCAATGTAGTGAAATGAAATCCGTCTTGGAAATAAACAATTATTTCACGTTTGATTTAATTATGAGTTAAACTAAAATTCAATGCAATCAAATAAGGTGAGTACAGTGATAAAAACGGATAATATTTATTTTTGTCATCCTTTCCAGTTCCTCACATTAGAAACAGATGGTTAAGTCAAGTGCAGTGCATTTACAGCATGCTTAGGTTGTATACTACACAGTTTGGTGAATTTAGTTCACAGCAGGCTTGGTTCTAAACATATCAAAATCTGTCCTGAAACCATACCGTTTAAAGCATGCATGCATATGTGAGCTATGTTCTCAACCGCACATTAACATCATATTTTTAGCATTTTTAGTATAGATCTTGTATGCAGAGCATATTTTGTGTATTATATGCATATATTCTGTATGCATAATTAAACACAGATGTCCTATTACATATAACACAATAGTTGCAGTGCATAGCATACTGTTTTCATACTGCAATGCACTTACTTAAGCTTCCAGTCCCAGTGCGGCAAATGAAACGCAAGTAATTTCAGCCATGATTTAACACAAAAAAGGATTAAAAGAATAGTTCACCCAAAAAAGTCTGCTGAAAACTGACTAACCCCTCAGGCCATCCAAGACGTAGAATAATTTTTTTTTTTTTTATCAGAATAGTTTTGGTGAAATTCTTTAATACATCACTTGTTCACCAATGGAACGTCTGCAGTGAATGGGTGCCGTCAGAATGAAAAGTCAAACCGATGCTAAAAACATTGCAATAATCCACAATTAATCAAAATGACTCCAGTCCATCAATTAACGTTGTGTCAAGCAAAAATCTGCGTGTTTGTATTAAAAAAATTAAGACCGTTTAATTTCAAACTGTAGGTTACGACTAAAATACGAGTCCTCTGTTCACTATATTATGAATGAAGAAATTTGCCCAGAAGTTACAGTTTAAATTTAAAAAGCTTTAACAAACTCATAAACACAGCTTTTCACTTCACAAGACATTAATTGATGGACTGGAGCCGTGTGAATTAATGTTTTTAGCATCTGTTTGGACCCATTTGCTGCAGAGGATGCATTGGTGAGCAATAATGTAATGCTAAATCTCTCTGAATCTTTTTTGATCAAAAAAAAAAAAAAAAAAACTCATCTACATCTTGGCATGCAGGTAAGAACATTTTCTGAGTGACCTACTCCTTTAAAAATGCTAAATTAACATTTACTCTACATTATATTAAAGCTGCTAACCTGACACTGCTTGCTGAATTAGGTCATGTGATAACAGTGTATAGTTTAAAGTGATGATTATGCATGCATTTACTAAATACAAGATGATAAAAATAGGCAGCATTCAGTGCACTGTAAACTATGCAGTAAGTACTACAGTAATATTCCAAATATAACTTGGATTTACATCCAAAAGGACAGGATGTCCCCCTCCCCTCACCTCTTCTGTCCTGTCTGAGTGAGGCGCTGGTCTCTGCGTAACGGGCCTGATCCACTCGATACCCCTGCTGCTGTAGGACTCTCTGGTACAACTGGACCTCAGTGTCCGTTGGGGCATGTTGGCCCGTCAGAATAATGGCTTTTCCCACACAGCTGCGCTTAGAATGATAAACCTTTGAGAAGGAGGAAAGAAAAACAGTTTGCAATCGTATTTATTCTTGACGTTACTTCCTTTAAAACAAAACAAAAATAAGCACAATAAACCTGATTTGTACATTACATATGCTCCATGAAGTTCAAAACAGGGTTTTGTCACATGTGAGGATCACAACAGCAAGGGTTAATCAGAAAAGCAGCTGAGCATTTCAAAAGTACCCATAATGCAGTCTAGCATGGCAATGACCTCTGTGGGCCATCAGGTAGGGAGGAGGGCTCTGAAAACAGGATTAGATGACAGCAGACTTCAGATGCCTGAATGACGGCTGCTGCACAGGAGAATTTTAGGATATGGTTCAGTTTAGCACAAGAGGAAAGCCTGACAACATGAGCCTTATTAAAAGCCATATTAAACAATGCACACGATCATCCAGTTCAGTGTTGCATAACAGAATCAGAGGAACACAGCGTTATTTGGACAGAGCTTCAGCATGGAGTGTGTGACTGAGGAAGGGAGGGGAGTGTTTCCTCTGCTTCAGCATAGATGATACGGTTCCCCTTTCTTTTCTCTCTGCATGTGTTCATCTTTTTCTGCCGTCATGCTGCGCTGTTCTCTCTCGCTCTCTCTCGGGGGTCTACTCCTCCTCTGCTTGCAAATGTTTCCATCTGGGAGCTCAGCCACTTTAATGAAAGGGTCCTAAATGGACAAAATCAACCCCTGAAACCTCATTTATTCTCCAAAGCAGACTCTTTACTATTGTTTAGTAAATACTACATAGGTTAAGCATTTAAATAATAAAACCATAAACAACTTTGACAAACTCCTATTAGAAAATATAATACAGTATACATCAACAACAATATAATGATATGATTATTAATATTTTTATTGCTGTTGTTATTATTATTATTATTATTATTATTATTATTATTATTATTAACAACACTGGGGTTAGATGCGCATTAGTTTTAGTTGTACATTAAGTAACATTTTTATTTCCAATTATATTTAATAAAATGTTTTACATATAATATTAATATTAGCAAACATCAATACATATAATTTTGTAATTGTTATTATATAATACATCATCATCATCATCAACAACATTTATAATTACCCGCATTTTCCTGACTATAAGTCGCACTTTTTTTCATAGTTTGGCTGGTCCTGCGACTTATAGTCAGGAGCGACTTATTTATCAAAATTAATTTGACATGAACCGAGAGAAATTAACCAAGAGAAATTAACCCAGAGAAAACATTACCGTCTACAACCACGAGAGGTAATGTTTTTTTCCTCATCATGAAGTATTTTTGGACTGATGCGACTTATACTCAGGTGCGACTTATAGTCCTAAAAATACGGTAAATAAAAGGCTTAGATATACATTTCTACAATAATATATTTATTTTTAATTATATTTAAGTATCATATTTACATACATTATTATTAGTATATGTAAACTAATACTTAAATATATTAGAATTATACTACTATATAAATGCATATCTATTTTTACATATCATATTTATTAATATTATTCATATTATTATTAATAATAATACATAGTTGTAGTAAATATAATTTAAAAAAATTACAACTACAAAAATGTACAAACATTTTATATCAACAACAGCAATGATAATAATAATTAATATTAATAATAAATATTAGTTGTAGCACTACTAGTAGTAAATATGATTATTTTAATTATAATAAATATTAGAAGAATATCAGGACATAAAAAACAAATAAATAAATAATAATAAAAAACAACATACTCTTACATTGAAGGATGGACTTAATCTATATGTAGATACTAGAATATCTGAGACTTTTAGCCACCTTACATAACCTGCAAACTGCAGTCAACCCACAAACGTCATGATGGTGAGTTTTGCACAAGCCATCACCACTAAAAATTTTGTTTATAAATGTTCTCTTTTATTTTCACCTACTAAAATTCTAGCTTCATCACCAACACAAAATAAATAAGATGCATCTCATTTCCAGTCATGCTTATTTTCCCACTCTTTCTTGCCTACATCCCCCAGTCTGTCTCTCCTCGCATCTGCTCCCTCTCTCCTGCCCTTCTGTGAGACCTGAGGCTGCAGACACTAATATAAAACATGCAATTACTGGACTGCATTCATTTCACCCTCCGTGTCTGGGACCAAGACACAAACATCATTACTTCATTAAAGCGCTGCCTGAAACAGTCCAGCGCTCAAAGGAAGTAATAACAACCAATAAGAAACATCTCATGAAGAAAGAAGGAAATAAAAAGGAAGTTGGAAGGGAGAGGAATAAATATATATTTATATCTATAAAACCAAAAGAGCTGAGAGAGCAGAATGATACATTAACTTAAATAAGATGTAAAATTAAATCCTCTCAGGGAAATCTTCCATTAATTCTCACCACATAAAAACAGGACGTGAATATACACATAAATATTAATTTAGTCCTCTGTTGCAGGGATCTGTGGAAATGCAGTTAAATCACAGCTGAAATTGCTCTTTCGTGGAAAAACATCCTCTTTTGTTGCTTACTTGTAAATGATGAACAAGAAAATGTCATTTTAAACTGAGAGCCAGACATAGAAATCCATGCAAATGAGAGACAGAGTAGATGGTGTTTGGTATGTGCAACTAAACTCTATAAGAGTTTGGACTACAAATCTATCCTACTATCATCTTCAAAAGCCATCCTCCTAACACCGTCCTCAAAGGGTCATGACTTTTACAGCACACATGGTGCAGAAAAACACACAAAGACATATGTGCACATGCATGCCATACTGACAGAGAAAAAATGACATATTCTCTCTCAAACACAAGCACACATATACAAACTCACAAGTGTTGTATATAATACCATGAAACAAATCTAAGCATAACAACATCTGTACTCAGATTCAAACAACTCAATCCTCACATGCCCTCTGACCCAGTAAACACACAGATACAGAACAGACCACCCTGACTGATATGCAGAAATCCTACACACAACCTTAAAGTAATGTGGTGGTACTGGTGATTGCATCATATTATTTCCATGGTTAATGTTTGGTTGTGAAGGCTAGCAAGACATTCAGTGCGCTAGTGTAAAATATCCCGAAGTTTGTGTGTGTGTGCTCAGGATAGCACTTGGGAATTAGTGCCCATGCCAAAATACCATTATCATCTCATAAACACTACTCTGTTTTCTTACGTCAGCAATGTGGAAAGAAAAGCCAAACAAACATCATCATTAAAGTCACTCAGAACAATTATGCCTTTCAAATCTGACTGAATGAGTTACATTTAGAGCAGCTGTACTCTCCAATATTAATTTTTTTATATATATTATATGTGACTCTGTAAAAATGAACCAACTTGCTATATGCATCCATTTAAACGAGATACACTCACACACACATGCACACACATATGCCTTCAAAGCACTGTAAAACACACACTTGTGATTACACCCTACAATCCAGATTCAATGTTTGAATCCAGTATAAAGCACGGCTGGGTCGGGTTAACATGTCCTAACCTTCAAGAGAGCACTTGAGATGTGGAAAGAAGGGAGAAAACAAAATGTGGGTTCTGTTAGTATTCAGAGGAGACCTTGAACTCTGCTTGTCCATGCAAAGTGAATGATTCACTTGAATAAAAACATTTGGAATTGGCTCAACATTTTATTCAGCACCCCCCCCCCCCCCCACAAACTACTTCTCTCTGTTTTTCTGCACTTTCCCTGCTCTTCCTCCCCTCCACAAATACCTCTCTCTCTCTATGTGCCACTCTGGACGAGGGGTTCTGTTACCACTGGCTCTGTGTATAAGGTTATGAGGTTAATCATGGCTGTCGAAAGGACCCAATAAAAATAGCCCTTTTTCCTCTCTCCTAGAGACATATTCGACACAAACCACATCAAACACACTAGCAAACACATAACATACCAAAACCGCCTCTATGCCACGTCTAGACCCTCTAAAACAATGCAACACATGGTGTAGAAAAGTTGTGTCCTCTCCCCACACAGTCAAAACGGCAGACCCAACAGTGATGGAGTGCAGTTGTTCGTGCAAACCACAGGCCTAATGTAGATTATAACATGTATAGCATGTGGTAGACTGTAGGTTTCACAATCTCCTGACAGCAATGTCACAGCAGAGCTTTAACTTTACGCCTTTACTGTATACATAAATAATACATTACATTTAAATATATTAATGCTATAATATTATGAGTACTAATTATAAATATTGTTCAGTATTATAAATAACTATATCCAAATTATGCTATAAATGTAAAATGGATAATACATTAATAAATAATTACATTTAAATACATCAATGTTGTAATATTATGAGTATTAAATAGAAATATTTTTCAATATTATTTATTACTATATTTAACTATACACTTAATTTAAAATGAACGAATTAAAATTTAAATACATGTTCACTGTAAGATTATTACAGTACACAGTATATAAATATTGTTCATTATCATAACTACATTTTAATTTTCTAATTTAACATTCCATTTAAAATTAAATACATTAATAAATAATTACATTTAAATACATTAATGCTTTAATATTCCGAGTATTAAACATTCTAAATATTGTTCAGCATTATACATAAATATATTTTAATTATGCATTAAATACATTGATAACTCACTAATAAAAAAAGACTTATAGATAAATGCTGTAATATTATTAATACTAAGTATAAATATTTTCCAGTATTATAAATAACTATCTTTTAAATATTTTATGTTTTTTAATATTCTGAAATTACTGTTATTTTGCTCATTTTTGTCATTTGCAAGGTGAACATCATAAGCCTGACTGCTTTAAAAACAGTGTCAAACATTAATGCTTAGCGTAAATAATAATTTTTTAAAAATAACAACAACAACAATTATAATATATATTTTTTAATCTAGAATAAAAATAAATCAATATTGTATTTTGTTTTTATATAAAAATATAAAAATTATATTAAAAAAAAAATTATATTTATTTATATATATATATATATATATATATATATATATATATATATATATATATATATATATATATATATATATATATATGCATTTCTAAACAAACAAAAAAATAGTGTAGACTGTGTGAGATTCGTATGCGACTCCGACCTTCCTGCTGGCTGTTAAAGTGTGATGTCTAAACATATTAGACTGACATATGGCAGCAGTCAAAGAATTCATTCACATTCACTGTGCGTGTGTGTCTCTCTCTCTCTGTGTGTGTGTGTGTGTAAACACTAGAAGTTCATCCGCTGAAAGTGAATGCAATTGTCTGATCCTGGATCAGAACCAGGTGGTCCAAAAGCACAGACAGACGTGACTTTGTTAACATGAATGAACGTCCTCCAGTGATCTCCAGGGACAACGAGACAGAATGGTTTGCGGGATGGGAAAACATTTTCACAGTTTTCACAGTATGCACAGCAACGATGGCAATAGGCATCTTCAAATGAACCTAAGCAATGTATGTTAATGTGAAATGACATTATGCTAATTCACACAACAAGCATTATGTGCTGTTGCTGAGAGGC
Organism: Carassius auratus; assembly: GCF_003368295.1. NCBI lineage: Eukaryota > Metazoa > Chordata > Actinopteri > Cypriniformes > Cyprinidae > Carassius > Carassius auratus. Next base: position 10,699,493 of record NC_039271.1, read on the forward strand.
TGAAAATACCAAACAAATGCCTAGAATCCTTAATTCGTCGATAAAAACTCCAACACACACTCACAATCATGATGCCCACAAATGCAACAGATTATAAACCCCCCCTAACCCTGCCCAACTCTGTTACCTACGTGTTTATGACTTTTTATATGACAGCACCAGACACTGCAGGGCACAGTCTACTCTCCAAACACATCAGAGAGCCACTGTTAGTCACGCAGACTGATAACTCTATCCTAACACACACTCACACTCAAGTAAAGTTCACTAACAGCTGATTGAGGACAGCTGTCATGGCTCTCAGTGTTGACTCCCGGCAAGGAGTTAGTTAGTGCAGGATTATGGGAAGGCATACTGCCCCAGTCCCGGCTTAAAACTAAACCTCTCTCACCTCTCATTGATTTCCTGCACTCATCTTCTGCCTCACTGCCCCTAAATCTGTTTTCCAGTTTCTCTCTCCCTCTCACTTTTTTCCATGATTTGCACACATGCTCCACCTCCTCGTACAGAAGTCGTATATAAACCTGTGGCTGCATTCTACATGACAGCCGTTCTTTATTCCCGGCATCTCTTCTCAGATCTTTCTATCCCGTACTGACATAACACTTCCCCACAAACGTCAATCATCCCAGCACTCGAAAGAAAGCATGTGTGTGCTCATAAATAACCCCTCCTTCGTGTGCTCTCTTAAACCAATGAATGTTTCTCTTCCTAAAATACCTCCCATCATAAATAAACAATATAGGTACTCTCTGGCTATTTTTAAGGGGGGAGATAAATATCCCAACACAACAGCAAGAAGTCACTAGAACTTAAGAATAAAGTTTTTTGATTTTGATTTGTTGCACAGCTGATGTTGAACAAAACATCCATTGTTTTGAACTCTATAGTACTACCTGGAAATACAACTTCAAGGTTATTTTTCATAGATAAACTATGAAAAATGTAATGTAAAATAACTAAATACTTTCAGTATTATTAATAAATAATTTCATTATGCATTACATGTAAAATTAAATACATGAAAAATACAAACTAATAATTAAATGATTAAATTATAATGCTGTAATGAGTTTTAAATATCTTAAATATTTTTCAGTATTATAAATAGCTCTTTTAATTAAACATTTTAAAATTAAATATATGAATAATACATGAATAAAATATAATGCTGTAATATGAATATTAAATATTAAAATTGTGTCATTATTCTAAATATATCAATTATGCATTAGATTTAAAATGAAATACAAGAATATTACATTAACAGTAACTAAAGTAATATAAAGCAATGTTGAGTATTACACAATAAAAAGTATTTTTCAGTATTACAAATAACTATTTTAGGCTATACATATATTATATTTGAAATACAGGAATTATACATTAATTAAACAAGATAATGATTAGGCCACTAAGACTAAATATAATAGTTTTGGATTTTTATAATAAATACCTATTTATATATTTTATTCTTGAATAATAAGAAGAAGAAAAAAAAGAAGAAATAAGCAACGATAAAATAACAAACAGCTTTCAAACAAAACTATAGCCTACTTACAAAACTATCTGTCTGTGATGCTTCAAGTAGAGATATGAGCCTCTCTGGGTTCTTGAAGAGTAGTTTATAATCAAACACCGCAGATTTGTTCCTTTGGTCCCGATGAATGGACTTGAACTCAGTTCTGTCCCGGTCAATAGTCACAGTGTGATAAAACAGCCCAAACGCTATCCCCAGCAGCAGAAGGGGACCCGTGCAGTACCTCCGGCGGAGTGCCCAGATCCCACGGAAAATCATTCCCACTTCTGCACAAACGTTCCTGGCTAGAGTCAAGACACATACACATACCATTGGGAATGTGCGTTTGGTCCCCACATCATCCCTCCGCATCACGCTCAAACGCACAGTTCAGGAATCCCACGCGCTGTGTAAATGCGCGCGTATCTGAGAAACGCTTCATGACATGATCGTGTAAACGCTTGAATTAATTCGACGTGCGCCAGAGAGCTGGTTGTGAAGACTCGTTTTCAACGGTCCGGGTATCAAAACAGAGGGGAAAGTTTCTCTGAAGGCTTCTTTCCTCTTCTTAAAGCTGCTGAGCCCCGAGGTTGATTAAAAACACTCCCGAGCAGAGGAACCTCATGACTTGAGAGTAATGATACGCCTCCTTCACGCTGAACGCGCTGTCAGAGAGCGCGTGCGTCACTTTACCAATCTGCGGCGATGTGTGGGTTCCGCGAGGCTTCTCAAACATGTTGAAAATAAAAGGCATTTTCACACAGGACGTGTTTAGTGGTCATTTACAATCCGTCTAAATCGTCGGTCAATCTAGACGAGCGAAAGGCACTGTTTTCATTCGGTCTCTCGCGCGCATAATCGTACGCGTTTTTAAAACCGTTTAAAGTCTTCGAGTAAAAAAAAAAAACTCGCTTCTAGACCCCTGTGTGCTGCTCATTTTCATAGCTATTTAAATATGAGTCCCTGTAGTAGATTCTGTTAAAGTTAAAGCCAGAAAAAAAGAGGATGTTTTGGTATGTTCTTGTGATATTTTTAAGTGCGCACCTGGTTTTGCGTTAACCCATTTAATTCCAACAATTCCCAAGCATATTCATTTTACTCCTTGGAAAGCCCAATAAGAAATAAAATGTAATTCATATTCTGATTATATATATATATATATATATATATATATATATATATATATCCTTTTATCAAAGAAATAATTTTAAATCTATTTAGTATATATTTTCTAATTAAACAGTGTACCAACTATCATGTTTACATCTATCATTGTAATGATTTATGAGATGTATCATTATAGGACCTTAAAATATTATATAGAATATTTAAGGCGGTTGTATCATGTATTTTTTGACATTCTATGGAGCTATTACCGCCTGGAATTAAACAGCTCATTCACACCAGCTATTTAAAATGTTCACAAGAATTACATTTTAGGTTTACAACATATAAAGTTTAAAACGGTTTTAACCCTTTAAACTCAAAGCAATTTTTTTTTTTTTTTTTTTTTTTTTTACAAATGGAGTTTTATGGTTTGAGATTAAATGAGAAGAGAATGGCATATTTAATTATCCCATTCACTTGACTGGGAACATTTAGGAATGGATTCAAGAAGGATTTATATAAAAACACATTTAGCTTGTTTCATGAATATATAGCTTCATGCATCTCCCCAGTTCTCATATCCCTCCCATGCTTCTACTAAAAACAGAGGGCACTGATGGTTGATATTAATATTAATGTTGTTCCTACTTGGAAAAATCTATTACAATGCACTTTAAGACCGTGTGTACCAAAAGTTCTTGATAATTTTATTGTTTTAGTTTTTTCCCCACATCTTGCAAAACATATCACCACATCAGTGCAGTATAGGCTAGACACAGACACACAAACATACACACAGGTCACAGTTGTTCATTTGTTCTATTGTACACCTTAAGAGCTCCTCTGTAAAATAAGAAACATTCTGTCCTTTAAGCGGAGCACAACTCATCATCTATCCATTACACACAAATAATCCAACAGAATCATCATTTTCACTGGCGGGCAACAGGGCATCACTGTTGCCGTTGTATATCCATTCATATCAGTTTCCTTTAAGATTAGTCAGAGCTGAATGTCCTGAGACTTGTAGTCCATAAAGCAGGTCAGGACTACAATTCCCAGACAGCATCATGTCAATCCATACTATGTAGATATGGATTAGCAGGAGCTGCCAGATGCGAAAGATCATCACGCATGGCAAGCTGAGGAATGTCTTGAATGTTAAAAAACATGGGCCTCTTAATACCATCTTGCCCATCCGCCTCCATAAAGATTAAATGGAGGCGAAGAGAAAAAATAAAAACAGGAAACGTTTTGAGGGCAGTGTGCGCTTAGATTCATCATCTAAAAACACACAGCCTGGTTGTGATTTACACAAACACACACACAGCAGCCACACCATCTTTCAGGCATCAACATCTCTTTCTCGCATCTACACACCCTGATCGCATGGGGATGTAACATGTACACTCTCAGTCGAGGGGGACAGTCATTTCAGAGAGGTTGGCCCAGGTGATCCGGCATTTATTTGTGCCGGCTTCCCCTCCTCTTCATGGCCGCCGTACACTGTGGGCAGTACCACTTCCCTTTGGGCGCCTCGGTCAAACCTACGCAGCCGTAGTGGAACCACTCGATCGGACACTACAAGAATAGATGGGAAACAGTCAGGATCAAATAAATCACTTTTTCTGACTACAATCAAAAAAAAAAAATGCCAAGGAATTGTCAGAAGAAGAAAAAAGGATATATATACACATTTCAATTTGGTATACATTATAAAATGTTATATTACAGTATTGTATATTACAAAATTGTGACATTTAGTTTGTATAATAATTCTATATTTTATTAAGAGCTGACAGTATGAGCTTGTGTGAGTTGTTTGAAGAGGAAATGTGTCAGTGTCTCTGGAGATGAAGGGTTAGACTTACGTCTTGGTTATCGCAGCCGACCATCTCTCCGTATGACACCTGCACAATGACAGTAGATCAGAATGAGACGCAGAGCACACAAACACGCACATACGCACCTGCAGCCAAGTGTCACGGATGCGCACACCTGTGAACAAAGACTTTGCAAGTTTTGTCTTTGATGTCTATTCAGAGACACACACACATTTCTATTTTTGATACTTTGACAAAAGCAATATTACTTTGAGGCCATACAACAAATGTATTCATGGGGAGACAATTCTTTTGCACTCAAACATAAACTAAAACACACACACACACACTCACATAGTCCTTCAGCCAACCGTTACTGGAGTCACACACACACTGCACCTCCCTAAACAGGTCTTTGATTTTCCTGTATGATCTTGCTTTATTGGGGATGGTTGAGAGTAGCTCAAGAGAAGTTTTTCCTTTTCAAAACATTCGTTCTGTCCATAGCAGGCAATTGTTTAAAGGAATAAACTGTTAAAAATAAAATAAATAAATACTACAATTGAAAAAAAAAACATTTAATATAATATGCATAATGTATATATGCATACACGCACACACACAAACAAATATAATATTTTATTTTAGAATTTAACAATTATCAAATGCTTAGTATTTTGTTTTATTTTAGGCTTTTTCTGCCATTGAGAAAGGAAGGAATAAGGAAAGGAAATTTTGACTTGTCCCAACTAACTAACCCCTGCCTAACCAACACAAGCTTAACAGCTCTAATGTGTGGATCATTACTGCCACACCACAGCTTTGTAATCTGCATACAGTGGTCCCAATTAATTAGTAATAGTGAATCAACATTATAGTAAATAATTTCAATATCAGAATAACAGTAAGAACAAGAGAAAAAGAGGTGGTACTGGAAGGCTGTATGAAAGAGATGTGAACGCACCTGGTTGCAGATGCAGTATCTGGGTTCGTTTGGGTCGTAGGTCCAGTCCACCTGACTGCTGGTGTCCGTTTCTGTGATGGTGGTCTGTACCAGCTCATGAGCCAATGCAGACGAGGACGAGCAGGACGACAGTGAGGAGGAAGAGGAAGATGAAGAGGACTGGTGGTTGGAAGACTTAGTGTTGCCTCTGAAAAGCAAAGTAAGAAAGTCCTTGCAAAACAAATGTATATGAATTTGACATCAAATGTGCCAGAGCAAGTTTGACACTTATAGAGGAAGCACAATGTACAAAAACACCACAAAAGTGACCCTGGACCAGTTTAATAATTAATAAATAAGCTTTCCATTGATGTATGTTTTTTTAGGATAGGACAATATTTGGCCGAGATACGATTATTTGAAAATCTGGAATCCGAGGCTGCAAAAAATAAAAATCTAAAAACTGAAGTTGTGCAAATTAAGTTCTTAGCAATGCATATTACGAATCAAAAACTAAGTGTTGATATATTTACAGTAGGAAATTTACAAAACATCTTAAAGCAACATGACCTTTTCTTAATATCCTAATGATTTTGCTTAAAAGAAAGAAAAAAAAACGATAATTTTGACCCATAGGGTGTTTTTGCTATAGTTAAAGATATACCCCAGCAACTTAAGACTGGTTTTGTGCTCCAGGGTCACAAAGGTGTTTCTGGGTGCCTCATTCAGGAATCAAATAAACGGATAGGCAACAGTGCGACTCTTACTTGGTCTTGCGTCCTGTGCGAGAGTCTGCGCTGTTGTTGGACGTGAGGGGCTGTGTGAGTGTGTTAGCCAGTGCAGAAGACGAATAACTGCTGGTGTCCCGGCTCAGAGCAAACTCCCGTCCCAGGAAATCATTGTTCTTCACAGCTTCATAGCTGGCCTTGAGACTGGAGGTTCTCCTGCCCTCTTTCATCTGAAGAACATTAACACAAATATAAAAGAAGATGAAGAAACTATTTCAAGATCCTGCTTCTATATATATATATATATAAAATCACACAATTTGACACAAAAATAACAGATAAGAGAAAAAAAGACCCTAAGTGGCCAAAAATAGTTGAAACAGGAAACGAAGGGAGGAGGGGGTACAAATAGATCTAAAATTAGAGGCGAAGAGGGGGATGGTGGTTTTACCTGTGCGGTGGCTTGCACTGCCTGAGCTGCTGCCATGGAAATGGCCCCCGCCCCTACAGTGGGCCCGGCAGGAAGCGGGCTCAAGTTGTATGAGGAAAGCGTTTGGGAGGAGTTGACGTTATACACGCTGTTAGAAGAGGACGTGCTGTTCACTCTGCAGCCTGCAACACACGATCACATATCATCTATGACCAGAAACACTTGTGAGGAACCGTCCTACAGGAGTGAGAACTAACCTCATTACATCATTACACTCATTTCTTCTGAACCATTCGGCAAATACCACACACGGCAAACATATGTGGGGCAGGATTATGACAAATCATAATCGTTGTTTATTTCCCTTGACACTGTGATTAAATTAGGGCTGAAGTTATGCAGAATATTTGCAATTATTTTGCTGGAAATATAAAATCACTGTCATTCAAATGCACTTTTTATTTAGCCCTAATGTCTTCGATTAGATTAGTTTAACAATCCGCTCTCATAAAAGTGCAAGTATGAGAGTGTTTACTTGCATCAACATTTTTACATGAAAACGTGTAAGTAAACTTTGCTATTCATTATCATGTATAGTTTTAATGGTAAAAAAAAATTAAAGAAATAAAATGTCAATATTCATCAGAAATGTTAATTATTTCCTGTGTTCATTTAATGAAAAAAGAAAAGCTCACCTTTATTCATTTTTAAATGTAATTCTTACATAAATCATTCTGAATTGGCACTTTTAAACAATGGCTATTTGATGTTCCTCTGACAGGAAAAAATAACTAATTAAAATGAAATAAATAATTCACCCAAGACATTTTTATGCAAATACACTTCTAAAGTTTGGGTTCAATAAAAATCATACTTTTCACTGAACAAGTATACATGACATTGATTCAAAAAAGGTTACAAAAGCTTTCTTTTTTCATAGAATGCATCGCATCTTTCTATAAAAAGTTAAGCTGAAACACCAAATCAGCAAATATTTCTGAAGGATCATGTGACACTGAAGACTGGAGTCATGGCTGATGAAAATTCAGCTTTGCGTCACAGGAATACATTTTTTTTTTAAATATTACAATTATTTTAAATTGTACAAATTTCACAATATGACAATATTAAACAAATGCAGTCTTGAGGAGCATAAAGTGACAAAAAAAACAAATAAATAACCGATCCCAAACTTTTAACATTAGTGTAAATATTGAGATACTGAATATTGCCAAATGCCTGAAAAAGTTGACGTTGTCTGAAAAAAATCTTTCTGACCTGTTTTCACATGACGTTGACTCATAAGAGAGAGAATGTATGTTTTACCCGGTGTGTTTTCTTTAGAGGCGTCTGACGTGAGTGTGGAGAGAAGCGCCTCTGACTTGAACTTCTTTTCTGGTACATGTTCAGTAGTGTGGTGGGCTGGCGTGCTGTACTTCCTCTCTGTCGAAAGACACACAAAACAGGTCAGAGGACTGAAAGAGAAAAACAAGTAGCAGCCATTCTCTTGAACAGACTTACTCTCCACAGTGGCGTGTGAATGTACGTGGTGGTTATTGACAGGTGTGGAGGGGCTGTCCATCTCCAGTGAACCTAGAACACAGAAAACTGACTTTCAGGTGAATGGTTTCAAATCAGCACAAACCACAACATGATCAGTTGACTGAAATGCGCCCAGACATTTTCAGAATAGCTAAGAAAGTAGTAGTTTTTGCTACACATTAAAAACATAAGGGCATCTTCTTTTTTGTTCACATACTCTTAAAAAACATGAGGCAACTCCTAGATTTTAAGCATTTTTTTTATTCAACTAAAACTATGAATAATGTGATTGACAGGTGCCACTCACGTCTCTCCAGGACTTCTGTGATGCCAGCGTTATCTGCCTCCAACTCCATTTTGAACTTCGCCAACTCCTGATCCAACTTCCGCAAGTGTCTATCAACCTAAGTAGAGACACACACACACATCAGCACAGGATCGACAGAGAGAAGATCTCCCATAAACCCTCTCGGGGGGGGGGGGGGGGGGGGGGGGAGAGATTTTAATAAAGGAGGATTAATGAACTGAATTATAGCACATGAAAAGCAGTGTTGATAACAAACAGTGGGAGTGGCAGCATCCCTGAGATCCATTTATCCATCTATGATGTGCTGCCACCTAGTGGAAACAAAATTACTCACCAGATCATAAATTTGATTGGCTAATTGGACCTTTTCATCTGCATCTTCCAAAGCTTTATAGTAATCCTGATAAACAGAAAGAGATTTTTTAAAAATAGTGCATATGACCCCTTAAATGCAAAACTATGTATAGATGATTAAAGGAATATTTCACCCAATTTTTTTCACTCTCAGGCCATCCAACATGTAGATGAGTTAAGTTTCTACATCGTAACCGGTTTAGAGAAATTTAGCATTACATCAATCGCTCACCAATGGATTCTCTGCAGTGAATGATTGCCGTCAGAATAAAAACGTCACAATAATCTACAAAAATTCAGTCCATCAAATTAACGTCTCATGGACTGAAAAGATGCATGTCCATATGAAAAGTCCTATCACACAAAAAATCCATGAACATAGTTGTTTATAACTCTTTTGGACTGTTTCCACTAATAAACTGCACAGATAAAGAACTTTTCCCTCCTGATTCAGAAACGAAACACTGGAGGAAGTAATATTATGGATAGAGGACTCGTATTTTAGGTGCAAACAGTGGTTTCCTTCTTGATTATTACAAAAAGACATCTTTGCAATCCACAAGATGTTTGACTGATGGACTGTGTGGAACGGAATCTGGATTACCTGTGGATTATTAAAATGTTTTTAATCAGCTGTTCGAATATTCACACGGCACCCATTTACTGCAGAGGATCCACTGGTGACCAAGTCATGCTTAGTGTGTTCCGATGAAGAAACAAACTCATCTACATCTTGGATAACCTGAGGGTGAGTACGTTTTCATTTTTAAATTAACTATTGGGTGAAAATTTCACATTTGTATTTCGGTCTCAATATTATTTTAACTACAGCTGTAATTAATAACAGTGAAACTTGGATGAACTGAGGTGCACAGCATCTACTCTTTACCTTTTTAATAATTTCCATCTGTTCCTCCCTCCATTCAGGCTTGTTCTTCTTGGCGTTCGTAAAGAACTCATTAACCCGCTGCTCCAGCTGATCCATCGCATCTGAACAATAGAACAGGGGCAGGAATGAGTCAAGAACCCAGCACACATTCACACTGACTAGCCTAGTGCCTAGACATCTGCGTAGATCATTATAAGGATGTAGGTTCAACCCCCACAAAGGGTGAACGCTCAACCATCACAACTGAAGGCAAGGTATATAAAAGTAAAAAACGTCCAGGTCACCCTCACCTCAAAGCAGTAATATAAAGTGTCACGTAAAAAAAACACCTAAAATAATTGTATAGTTTTAACTTATGTTTACTTTATATTAAAAAAAAGAATAATAATTTTACTGTCAATTTTGGTGTGAAATATTACCTGGGCATGCCTTTGAGCATGAGATTAGAAGTGAAACCGGTCAAGAACGAAGTCCTCTTCTTGTAATAATTATACAAGCATGATTAAATTTGTAGGTCTAACTAAATTGAGTTACTTAGCAGATCAAATACGGTTTACACTCCATTCAAAACCTACAATGCACAGTGTGACTATGAAGAGGCTATTCGTATCAGTACTGACAATGGCAAGTGTAAACAGAGCCAAAGGACGGTAAAACCGTGATTTATTTAAATCAATAATGCATGCGAATCCCAAGTTTTTCCTTAGCCGAGTTACACTCATGTTGCTCAACTTGCACATGGACTTAAGATGTTGCGTGCTGATGTGAAGTGCATAACACATGCATGCTCCTCATGCATACAAATTCACCCAACAATTCCCCGCTAATATGAAAGGCTTTCTGCATTAGTCAAGGTCAGGTTTGACTCTTTACGGCAGAAGAGTGAGTTTAAACTGGATTCGTACTCTGCACTTGCAGGTCCATCTCTCTCATTTCCGTAAACCTGTCGCGGAGATCCATGGGTAGCTGCTCGATCACTGCCGGGAGAAGAACAGAGGCGCGTTACAGGCTAACAGCTACGACGCATTCACACGTACAAAACAGCCCTCTCAGACACCTAAGCCGTCTAATATAAACATGAACCATTAACATAGCTCCTATACTCACTTTCGAGGTAGTCCTCAAGGTACAACATTTTGGCGGAGAGAGCGTTTCAGGCGTTTGGAAGAAAGGGTGTTTTTCGTCAATATGGCGTCGCAGGCAGCGGAGAACTGAGAAGGGGAGGAAAAATACACAAGTTGATGGGGAGGGGCTTATGTGAAGGGCGCGGGATTTGATTGGACGATGATGGAGTTGCGCGGAAGCTGACGTTTCTTTGAATGGGTTGCACGGGATGTGTAGTTCTTTAATTGTGCAAAGCCATAACTACATTGCAAACTGTGAAATGTACGCATTTTAATTTGGATTGTCGGGCAATATATTGATGCAGATATGCAGATGTACAGTATGCAGATGTACAGTAACACAAATATTTGTTTTTCTTCTAGCAGTGGATGTTTATGTTGGTTTCAAGCACATAGTTACATTTTTTTGTGTGTGAATTCTTTCCTTTAATTTAGAATTTATACATAGGCCTAATGCTATGATTATATAACAATATATATTTCATAATGAAAGTATAAAGTCAAATAATATAAAACTGTTTTATAACTATATTTTTTCCTAGATTAGGCATTTTTTCTCTCTTGCTCAGTGTCATTCAAAGCTTTGCAAAGTTTCCTTCAAACTTTCCATTTTACAGTAGTAGTGTTTTGAACACGATCTTTATTAGTGAATTTTGTCTTCTAAATTCAAAGCAATTTCATATAAAACACTTGATATGTGTGTGTGTGTGTGTGTGTGTGTGTGATAAGAAAGAAAAAATCATGAAACACTTGATTTATATATAAATGTGTGTGTGTGTGTGTCTAAAAAGTATTTTTAACCAAAATCAGTTTCTTTCAGTTACTGAAATGTTATACTAAGAAATAAGCTTAAAAAAATATTCTTATGTTCCTTTAATTTTGCATCATCATGGAGACACACAAACCTGGTACTTCTGACTGGTTTCCTAAATTTTGGCCTTTGGAGGGCAGCACTGAATGCAATACAGGATGACAATTCAGAAATTTGCTCTAGACAGTTTCAGTTTGGAGCTGTCTGTGAGTATGGCTTTTGATATCGTTAGAAATTAGCCAGTGGAAGACAATGTAACTACCCAGATGTCTCTTGAGAGGAAAAACCTCAGCTTGACCCCATGTTTATTGCAGACAGTTATGACTTGGAGCAGTCGTGGTGAAAGAGGCTTTTATAAAACATCCCATTAAAACCTTTTATTTCCCAGACAAAATTTCCACACAGCTGGAGACAAGAAGTGTTCCACAAAGTGACATTGCACCTCAACTCTTAATTTAGATCAAATAAAAATATACTCGAGCTCAGGAAATGTGGCTCCTCTGATGACTCTTCCATTTGCATTTGCGGCAGCTTGAAAGATATTTCTAGTTGTTTTTTTATATTTCTTCTCATTCTTCTCGGTTTCCTGGTGCTATATTTGCACACTAGAATATCAAATAATATCAGTCAGTCAGCAGTTAGGATGCTCCAAATAAAACAATGCAGACTGTATTGGTTTTGCATACTGTGTGTATCCTTGTGAAGTATATTTTTGCTTAAATGTTTTATTTAATGAGTCACTTTCAAGTCTTTAAGTGTTAATATATTTAAAAACCCAACTATTGCTAAAATAAAATATTTAAACCCTGAGTGTAGAATAGAATAGGTCACTTTGTGAGAGAACTAAATGAATAAGTATGGAAGTAAACAAGTCTATAGTCAATTTATAGGGCAAGTCTTTTCTTTACCCAAAACTATCACATGGCTAGATGATTATTATGTATTATATAACTAATAAATACATCTTATTTATAAAATGTTGTAGTTATCTCTGCTTTTGTAAATGAATATTTACATGTAACATGGGCAGTCTTACTGTATAGATGAGTACCAGGACAGCTGCAGCATATCAACACACATTCCCAGATAATAGCAGATTGTGACAGTCTTTCTCAAGACAATAATACATGCTTCAGATCTGACCTCTTCACCCCGGCATATGATATCTTGGGGGTGGGGATCTGGATACATGCCAAGCACTGCTGATGCATGTGTTTGGGAAATAAATAATGACCATGGAAACATTTTATATATGAGGCCCCTGAAAACTTCAATCACAATGTTTACTCTTTATAAAACTGCTACTCTCTGATAAAAGCAAAACAAACAAATAGTTATTTATTTTTTTATTATAAGTGACTTAATTGTGGGATTATTTGAATGACCTGGTTTATTCTTAATCATTTTATTTTTAAGCGTAACAGTATACAGTTGTGGTAAAAATTTTACACATACTTAGCAATTTCAACAAAATGCTAATTATTTTAGCAAAATAAGAGGGATTATACATAATACATATTGTTGTTGTTTTTTTTAGTAATGACATGAATAAGATATTTTACACAAAAGATGTTTACAAATAGTAAGAAAAAATCATATATATGGAGAGAGAGAGAGAGAGAGAGAGAGAGAGAGTAATCAACTGTTGAAGTGGATCAAAACATTTAATCAAATTTACATTTACATTACATTTATTCATTTAGCAGATGCTTTTATCCAAAGCGACTTACAGATGAAGACAGTGGAAGCAATCAAAAACAACAAAAAGAGCAATGATATATAAGTGCTATAACAAGTCTCAGTTAGGTTAACACAGTACACGTAGCATGGGATTTTAACTAATATAATAAATAAAAAGAAAACAGATAGAATCTATAAACAGATTAAATATATCCTAATTAAAGGGGGGGTGAAATGCTCGTTTTCACTCAATATCCTGTTAATCTTGAGTACCTATAGAGTAGTACTGCATCCTTCATAACTCCAAAAAGTCTTTAGTTTTATTATATTCATAAGAGAAAGGTAGTCTGTACCGATATTTCCCGGAAAAACACGACCGTGGAGGCGTGACGTGATGGTGGAGCTAAAGAATCACGAGCGCCAGTAGGCTTTTGCGTTGAGAGCGTTTGGAAGTTGTTACATTACAGTGAGGAAAAAAAAAAACATCATCCAAAACAAACCATGGCTAACAGTCAGATTCAGCCGTTTATTTATGATCCAGAATCAGATCCCGAGGCTGAAACTGAACGAGAACAGCAGCAGCAACGACTCTCTCCGAGCGGGGCTCGAACCCGGGTCTCCGGCATGGAAGGCGGACGCACTAACAAGGAGGCAGAGATATTTGAAGCAGTTTTACTCACCGCCTGCGGTTCCAACACATGATTGTGACCCTTTTTCGTTGCGGCTGGATTATCCTTAAGAAATAAACGATACGCAAATCCGTTGTCAAACTGGGCCTTGTTTGTAAAACAAGCATCTTCAAAATGCAGGGAACAAACAAAAACACTTGCACAACTCCGTTGATGCTCTGTAAAAATAAACTCCATCCACTGGTCCCTTAATGCTGGGTTTTTTTTTTTTTTTGGTAATCTGTGCAGGGTTGTCTTGCCTGCTATACGGGAGCGCGCGCTCTTCCGGCAGACGTGCCCTCAGGACCCATATAAGGAAATTCTGCTCCATCGAGCAATACTCGAAAAAAACTTTCCGAAACTTGTGACAAACCAGAAGGAGTATTTTGGGGAAAAAAAATACTCCTTCAAACGTACAACTTAATTTTTGAAACTTTGTCCATGTTTAGCATGGGAATCCAACTCTTTAACAGTGTAAAAAACTCAGTATGCATGAAATAGCATTTCACCCCCCCCCCCCCTTTAAATATATTCCCTTTCTTGTCTTAGGACAACTCTGATTAACTTATTTGATCCACTTCAAATGTATATATATGTGTGTGTGTGTGTGTGTGTGTGTTTAGTACTGCTCTATAGAAGATACCTGCCTTTTTCCCAGAAGAGAAAATAAGTTAAATTTACCATCATCTTAAAATTCGAAAAGTTTTCACCCCCAGGCCCTTAATGGACAAAAATACTAGTAAGTTTTAAATAGTTACCAGTAAACTTATAGTAGTATAGCAATTCAAGTATTCATTAGTCTTAAGTAAATAGTTTATATCTAAACCTTATTGTAAATTTTTATCTCACAATTATTAGTTTTTTTCTTGCATTTGTGAGAAAAAAAAAGTCTAAGGCCAGTTTCACACTGGCTGCGTGGCGTGAGCGTCCCATGTCTGAAGCGTCCCAGAAGCGTGGTGGCTGCCTCACGTTTTCTGTGTCTTTACACACCAGAACCGTGGGAGGGAGACCGTTGACAGACCAGGCTCTTGTCTTCATGACAACAATATCAACTTTTTTTTACACATCTACACCTACGCCTACTGATAAAGGACACCGTCAAAAGTATTGACGGCGAAATAGATTATGTTTGACAGGTGCAATATTTGAAAATCAATAATTATTTATTTATTTTTTTAAATTACATTTATATCCGAATTTATGTCAACCTACAGACTTTCAAATATAAAAATATCATGAATTCATATGTATTTGTGTACAAAATGACATATAAACACATTTTCCTATTATATTTTGACTGGAAACGCTTCCAACACCCGCTTGTCATGGTAAAAATAGGCGTCGGTTCTATTTCTAGCATGCATGCGTTTTTCGCGCGGCTCAAGCAGGCGGTCTGTAAGCTCTAACCTGTTAACAAGGGAGCCAAATTAAAAACCGACACACCACGTGGCTGAGACGCTTGCGCCACGAATCTAGTGTGTCGCCGGCCTAAATTGTGATATAAACTCAAAACTATAATATTGCGAAGCAAGTCAGAACTGTGAGATAAAAAGCCACGCTTAACTTTTTTCTTTTTAAAGCTTCCATAGTACATACATAGACACTATTAATTTATAGGAATATATCAATAGGCCTGCATGTTAAAACGGCTTGCCATAAGCGGGATGGATCCGATGACCCACAGTGTGCCTTTAGGACCCTGAGGCACCGCTGCTCCAGATGACACTCGCGCGTTTGGAGTGAAAGTCTCTTACAAGCACAAGTTAAACACAACACTTGTGGAAAGGCGAGATGCACACAGCTGGAGTGTATACGCCTGGAATGACTGTGGCAGTGAATGGATCGCAGCGAAAACGCCCGACTCGCGCGCAGCTCCGTTGGGAATATTAATATGATTTTACATTGCAGGCGCAAATTAAGCTTTTAAGGTGTTTCCTGCAACGACATGCTGGACAAAATATAATGCAGTGCCTTCCAAAAGTCTAACGCGGGATTTTTTTTTTTTTTTTTTTTTGGTGTGAAATATGTAACCTACTGAGTGATCATTTCATCAGAATTCAAGACGAGAAAGCTGCAGTCTGTTGCTCTTTTAAAAAAAACCACATGTTGCTTCTTAAAAACCCTACGGATATTTATAACACTAAATCAAGACATTCTGGATGCTTAGGACTTATGACATGGTATGATTTTAAAAAAATCTCTCCTTAACCAGCTTAAGATAATGGTCTAACTGGTCTTCAGATGGTTTTAACTGGTTTAAGATGTACTTAGCTGGTCTCCAGCTTGGCAAAGCTAAAGCTGAGCTTCAGCTGTTTGATGGTCTCTTAGATTATTTAAGATGGTCTGAGGCTGATTTTTAGCTCGTTTAGCTGGTTGACAAAGTATCCAAAACCACTTTAAAACGAACCAACAGTTCAGTTTGACCAAGCCGGGGGACTAACTAAGACCAGCAACCTCAGACTGTTTTCTGCAGCAGCGATCCACTTGACATCTCAAAAAGATGTATGATTGTGAAGGTTAAAAAAAAATGTTTTACGCAGTTTTCAAACGGTCTTTTCTCCTCAGCGGTTAAGGTGCCATGGTGGCAGAAGTTAAAATGAGGTCTTTTGGCGAGCAGTTGGCGCGCTCAGAATGGCCCGGGAGGATTCGGTGAAGTGTCTGCGCTGTCTGCTCTACGCGCTCAACTTTCTCTTCTGGGTAAGACGAGTCCAAGTCGGAGCAGGTGGTCCGGCGAGCGCTCACGTTACATGGCACGGTGCTGCTGTGCGCTCTGAGCTCTCCAAGACGCACAACAGCCACTCACTCTACAACACACGCGCCATCTGTGTTCTCTTCGTCCCCATCCTATGTTATCATTATGTGTAGGACAGCCTGAATCCCAGCTATGCTCGAATGGCGCACAGCTCACATTCTGCTTTGCGCTATTTTTAGGGAATTAAATGTGATAAGCACCAGGGTGTGTTTTTAGACCAAGAATGCCTGCGTAGGGCAAACTAAACCCATGCCACTTATATTGCAGCATGTCAAACATAGATAGCACAGTGCCTAAATAGGTTTCCAAGCCAACCTTGTACATAAACACAGATACATGTAATGCTTACTTGGTTTTTAAATATACATTCAGGAAAAAAAAAAAAGATAAAAAGCTGTCCAGGGCACTATCTAAAGGTACAAAAAAAAACTAAATGCTACATAATTGTAACTTACGCTTTAATGCTACAAATTAGAACCTTAAAGGTAAATATTAGTCTTGTATTATTTGTACATTTGCTATCTAAAGTCTCCAAAGATTTTAAGCCACAACTAAAATGCATGAACTTTATTGCATTACATTATCAAACTAAACGCCACCTGCAAGCAAAGTAGATCTATAAGCTATTGCAGAACTAATTTAACTTTTCTGAGCCAATTTTGTTTGCCAGCTGGTCCAAATGTAGTTTTTAGTGGCTGCATGAAATCAAGGTGTAGTTCATAATGTTTCAACTCTAATTTTAAATAGTAAATAATAAATGAAATCTAAATGAAATGAAATGAAAATATTTATGTATAAATCAACACTTTACAATAAGGTTACATTAGTTGTTAACGATGAAAAACACTTTCATGATTTTAATTTTAGCATTTACTAATAAATTATAAAAATTAGAAGTTGTATCTGATATATATATATATATATATATATATATATGTGTGTGTGTGTGTGTGTGTGTGTGTGTGTGTGTGTGTGTGTATGTATTAATATATGTAATATATGCATGCATATGAAGACTTAACAGTGTTTATTAAGTAATTTATAAAAGTATTAATAGTATCAAAATTATATAAAGTATAAAAAGTATAAAGTAAAAGTTAAAATAAAAACTGTAACAAAGTTACTTTTATTTATACTCTTATTTTTAATGCATTAATGTTAGTGTTGTTAACGATAAAATATATAATAAATACATTTAAATTAAAACTTGAAACAAATATAAAACTTTTTATAATAACTTTTTGGGGGGTAATATTTTTGGGAAATTTTTTCTTGTACTATGAAATGTGTTCTTAGTATCTTTGTCAAAAATAAGTATACCCATGTTTAATTGTGGCTGAAGTACCATGTTTTCTTCTTCTTTTCTTTTTTTCTTATCTCCAAGGTCATGGCCCTGTGTGTGCTGGGAGTGTCTGCCTGCCTCAGGGATCACCTGAACAATGTGCTCACCTTAACCGCTGACACCAGGTGAGTGGTAGCTGAAGGACAGGTGTGAGCCGTAAAAACCTTTCATTCAGGGCAGCAGCCCATGTAAAGGTCTAATTTACTGTTTTCCCATTTTCAGCCAGTCTGGATCAAATTGCCTCAAGCTTATGAAGTAATTACAAGCTTGAATGAGGTGTGCAGTTCTGTAGAAGAAATCAGATAAATGCATTAAGTCGCCAGCTGAGACAGGGCCTTCATTTGTGTATGTTTTGTAATTGTGTAGAGTTTTCTTTCCAAATCCTCTCAAGCATTAAAGGAAAACTCAGCAAAACTGGAGGAAAAATCCCAAAAGTAACAATATTATCCTGGAGGCGAGTGATATCTAATTATTGTTGACAAAAAGCAATTTATCACCAAGGTGTGTATTGTAATTCAGAGTTGTTATTGGGGTCTCTATGGCTTACATGAATAGGAATCAGCAGAGAGAAAACGGTGTTAAAACCTGATTGTACACAGGTTGCACTGCAGTAATGTGCTGAATCAGCCATCCTTCCTCTCTGCAGAATGAAACATTATATCAACTAGAATATTTCAAATTTATACTGATGTGTGTGATCCTCAATTAGATATTTAGCTTAAAAAATATTCAGTATAATTTAAGCTTGACAGCAATTCTAACATTGTTTTGTTATATATAATAACATTTATAATTTTAATATTAATGCATTTTATTGTTATATTATTAACATGTTGTACATGCATTTTTCATCTATGCATTTTCATTGTAATTTCTATCATAAAAATCCCATTAAATAAGAAAAATGCATGAAAAAAATATTTTTCATACATTAATTTTTCATTATAATTTCTATCATAACAATCCCAAAGATTTTCAGGTTTCAAAATAATACAAATTTTACAATTATTAAAAAACCTTTTGATGAATTCAATAAAAAAAAATATATATATATTTTATGCATTGTAAATTGTATGACAAATGTAGAAAAATACAACATATTTCCTCTCAGCAGAATGAAACAATATGAACTAGTATAAGTTATGCTCAATCGACAGCAATTATTTATGGTAACTAATAATGATTAATTGATTGTATACATTTTTTCAATTAAAATGAAAAATAGGTGATATAACCTACAATGGAAATAAATGGGGCCCATTTTGGAGGTTTTGAAACAAGTCAAGAAACAAGAGATATGCAGCTTCTATTGATCTACGTTCAGTTAACTTAAAGTAAACCTGTTTATAATATTTAATAGTCACTTTAGGGTTCATAGTGTTGCATTGTCATGGCAAGTGGATATTTTTTCCACAGTAAAATCATGTTTACATGCATATTATTCACATGTTGTGGCTATTGAAACAGTGAGTATTTTAATGCTTACAGATAGGCCTTAGTTCCACTGTAAGTGTCTCACTGTAAACATTGCAATTGCGGTGTGTAAGATTATGCCACAAAAGCTGGATTGAGCTTGTGTACTGAACCCAAAATATTCCTTTAAACTGTAGCTTACCCATGTCCTCCCATACTGAAAACAGTGTTGAATCTTAAGAGAGCTGAAGCTAAAGAAAGCCAAACAGAACTAGAGACAGCAAGAAACAGGAAGAGAGAGAGCTTGCATTCCTATAGAGTATAATCACAGTTTATTTGCAACTGGTGTATTACTCAAATATGCTGCCCTATGAGAGGAGGAAGAGACAGGATGGATGGATAAATAAACAAAAGGCCTGCCAAGAAATGACTCGTCCTCTCTCTCTCTCTCTCTCTCCCTCAGACTGGAGGAGGCAGCCGTTCTCACATACTCCCCCGTCGTCCATCCTGTCGTCATCACCGTGTGCTGTTTTCTAATCATCGTGGCTATGGTGGGCTACTGTGGCACGCTCAAGTGCAATCTGCTCCTACTGTCTTGGGTAAGTAGAACTGGGAAGAGAGGAAAACCAAACAAAAGAAAAAGCAAGAACAGCAGGACCATTGTGTGGTTTGGAAGATGTGTGGTTTTGTGTACCGAGAATATTTTAAGTTTGGTTGACCCCAAACCACCCTCCAATCAGATTCATGGTTTCTTTATCCATGCAACCACGAATGTCCAAGCTGCACACTGCATATTGCACTGACTAAAATGTAAAATTCACATGAATTTAAATAATTATTAATATTATGGTTGCACTTTATTTTACAGTACGTGTACTAACATGTACTTACAGTGTACTTAGTGTATTTATCTAAGAAAGTTCTGGTAAAACAAGGCAACTACATGGGGTAGGGTTAGGTTTAGGGGTAGGTTCAGGGTTAGGTACCTAGTTATTACATAGTTGTTGTAATTACTATAATAAGTACATAGTATGTACATGAGGAACAGGATTGTAAAATAAAGTGCTACCAATATTATTTATAAATTTTATTTGATAAAATATAAAACTTTTTCATGTTAACCAATGATTTCAGAGCATAACATCCATGTTCTAATCAAATCCTGACGGATTTACTTACAGTAAGTCCTGCCCTACGTTATATCGCCACCAAATATTGTAGTTTAATGCAGTTTTGAATCTGTTCTGCAGACATCTGTGTTTAAAACTAGTGCCATGTATATATGGCCACATGAACTCACCTCATAACTACACTAGTATACTAAAAGATCATATTATTATCCTTATATGAGATGTCATGCTGCACCGTGTGTATAGAGACAAAGAGTTAGACTGCAGTAATATATGAGCACGGCACATCACTCAACATGATGGACTGTCTAGGAGGGCCAAATAGAGGGCACATAGTTATATCAATTGTGAGAGATTTTTGTGTGTTTAGACGGATATGTTGGCGACATTATGACTTCTGAAATTACAAGATCTTGACAGGCTGTTAGCACAGATGATATAAATGATTTAGAGAGGAAGGAAAACCCACCCTCTATCTGACCCTTAGAATTAAACAGGCTGTGTTTCTACTTTAAAACAACAGTCCACCCAAAAAATGAAAATCTGTCATCATTTACTCACTCGTTTGGGGTTACAAACCCGTTTGACATGGATCAGAAAAGGAAGATATTTAACAAAGTGTCCTGACAGCTCTTTTCCCTGTAATGAAAGTCACATTTATAATAAAAATATACATCCATACAAATATAAATGTAATATTAATACATTATTATCATTAATACATTATTTAATAATGATAAAATATGTTTGTGTATAAAATATTGCATTTTATAAAAACGATTTAACAATCTTTTATTGCTTGTGCAATTTTTTATTAACTTTTTCAATTATTTAAAAATATTCTAACTTGTATTTATTAAATACTTTTTTTATTGTTAATAAAAAACTTTTGACTAAAAATATTTGTAATAATAATTTTAATGATGATACTTTTATCAAAATTAATTGATTAAAACAAATTTTTATAATATAATATGTAATGTAAATAGCTTTAATTAAGAATCCTGTTTTCTATGCAGTCACACTTTTAAATGCTGTGTCAGATTGTGCAACATTTAGAAGTCTAGCAAATCTGATGAAGAACTGAAGAAATCCCGGCATGGAGGGGGAGGAGAGAACAGGTAGAGGGCTGTTTTATGGCTCGCTGTCCCAGGTGTGTGACGGGCGGGAGGGTGGGGTTCCCGTCCGCCGACCCAGACTGAGGGTCTGTTTTGTGGGACTCCTTGACCCATCTCTCTCCCTCCTCCTCCTCTTCCTCCTCCTCTCTTTGGGTCTCCATTCATCTCCTCAGGAGCCTTTCTCC
The DNA here is from genome assembly GCF_003368295.1 of Carassius auratus. NCBI lineage: Eukaryota > Metazoa > Chordata > Actinopteri > Cypriniformes > Cyprinidae > Carassius > Carassius auratus. The sequence continues at coordinate 10,721,358 of NC_039271.1, forward strand.
TCTCTGCCCCAGTGGGCTTGTGTTACCCAGAGGCTCGGCGACAAACAAAATTTTATCTGGCTGAGATACAATAGGTAAAGCAATCCAGGAGGAGAGCAGGAAGACATGAAGAGAGGAGAGGCGCTTGGGTTACGTGGTCGCTCTATTCACCAGCCGCGCTCTTATCGAGTGCTGCGACCTGGCCAAGCACACACACACACACACACACTCTTTATCCTGTCAAAGCAAAGGAAAGGAGAGGGTAATCGGGAGATCATGAGAACAGAGAGACGTTCATATTAAACGACGAGACATACATCTAAAATGTAATGTCAGTCAATAATCAATATGGTATCAATATATTGTGCATCCCTAATCACTTGAAACATTAATAGCACATCTCTCCTCAATAAATCACCTAACTCAAGGTATCATGTCCACAGCACAGTCTGTTCAAATCTCTAACTGTAAGTAAGCCCCAAAGCACCAGTTTAATGACATTGACAGTAGCCATCTGTCAAAACAAATCTGATATGACTTAATAACTGGCTCTAAATGTATTTCAGTTCTGTTTGCATGACTAAGTGATAAAGGGGGTGTAAATTGTTCCGGTGAAAAGGAAGTCCATCCATTTCGACGTGTCCTGTTTTCTGTAACAGAAGCCAAAAAAATGTGCGAGTGTGAAAGAGGAAGAGTTAAACTCTCAACAAATCAATAAACCGCGAGTTCGCAGAGAGAATGTAACCTCTCTTACCCCGAGAAAAATATTTTGCAGATGAGCCAGCTTGTTGGGAACTTCCAGGGGTTACAAGTTCACATTGGACATATTTGAGCAGCAGATATTAGCAGGGAAGAGTGTGAAGAGAAAAGCTTGTCATTTTTCGTGGCAGGCATCTGACTGGCGAAATGGACTGAAATACTAATACAGCAGCAGAACATCCACAAATATTTAGAGTCTCCCAAATAAACATGCTGTCAGACGGGGGTCTGCTCTGAATGCAGCTCCTAACACTGTCATTCATCTTGATAATCTCTCTCAAAGCGTGTTCAACGAAGGGGAACCATGTATGTTAAGGAGATTTTGAGAAAGACAGAGAGTGTTTGTCTTCAGGAAGGGAGGAGATAAGATGGATGTGCTAGTTCACAGGGCCCTGAAGACAAAATCTGTGCATCTGTAGATGCAAAAAAAAAAAAAAAAAAAAAAAAAAAAAACCTCTTTTGGAGTTTTGATTCTCTTTTGTTTTATTCATTCGGTGCATCCATACTGAATACTATAATTTTTTTTAAATAGCATGGGAAAAATTAAGCAAAAAATAAACTATTCAGATAATAGTATACTTCATTTTTGTCATTATGTTTGGCAAAATTGTAATATTTAAAAATGTATGAATAAACTCTAAATAGTTCATTTTTATTGGTTTTAAATAAAATATGGAATATTTGAAAATAAAAAATATATATTTATGTTAAATATATTATTATACGATTATATCTAATCTACTAAATTTGAAATGTGTATTTTATATTACTTAAATATGAAAATGTGTGTGTGTGTGTGTGTGTATATACACACACACCCACACACACATGGTTAATTAATAAATACAAAAATTATTAAGAACATAAATAGATTCAGTTTCATCTTGACTTGAAAAGTTATGTAATTGTCATAATTTAATACATGAATGGTCATGTTTAGTGGATTTTATAATGAGAGGAGTATGTTTTATTATATTTTGCACAGTATACTGCATACTGCAAAATATTGAATTCCTAGTATACTATTCTGAACACAGCCTGTCAAAATAACAAAAAACTCCAGAGAGAAGAACTGAGACACAAACCAGACCTCCGATCCCAGCATACATGAACACGCACACACACACACACACCTTTCTCTATGTCTGCTCATCAACACCTTTCCTTCTGCCTTATTGTTTAAGAAGATATTTTTAACCAAACTGTTTTTATCTGTGTGTGTTTGCAGTATTTTGGCTGTCTGATGGTGATATTCTGCGTGGAGCTGGCCAGCGGAGTGTGGACGTATGACGAGGTGTGTGCTGCTATGAATAAACAGGAATGCCTACACTCTCCTCTCTCGCACGTTAACAACATGGCCACCACACGGCCATTCCCAGGAGCAACGGAATGAGGATCCGATTTCTAAACCGCATGCTTACGATCTAATCTTAACTAATATGACTTCAAAAGCCCGGCTCTAGCACATTTCCTTTTTGGGGAGTTAATAAACAGAGCGTTTATGTTTAATTATGTGCGGATGGAGGGCGGAGTCAAACATGTAAATTCTCTAAATGGCTCTTGAAGCAAGATTAGCATCTGGCTTTACAGAAACCTGTCCCTGATCTGTGCAGACTAAAAGATTTGATCAGCAAAGGGGAAAAGGGATTGCAGGTAGCATCTGCTTCTGTTAGCCCAGGGATTCGAGAGATAAGGCACACCTCCAGGGGAAGATATCACACACACCTAGCTTTAATCTAGCTTCTCTCACTCAGACATACACAGCTTCTGCTTGATGACACGCTCTTATCACCAACCTAAAAACCTTTGTTTGGTGTGATGGTCTTATTGTGGCCTAATGTGATCCCCTGTGTGTGGGTGGGCAATGAACTTGTTTACTCCGCTGCACCTGGTCTGATGTTAGTGGTTGTATCAGCAGTGCATCCACTTTAACTTTCCTTGGCTTAAAGTCATCATGAAATGACATTCTCTATCCATCTTATTTCCGAAATGTGCATTTTTAGGAGTGAAACTGAATATTATTGAGGAAAAAATGATGAACAAGAATTATTAATCAGAATTTAATTAGACTGTGGAAGAGTAGACATCGCAAAGGCAAATGTCTAAAAATCTACATCTTCTCCCCACTTGTAGAGCATAGGTCAGGGTTTTCAAAAATAAATAAATAAATAAATAAGTAAAAAAATAAAAAATAAAAAAATAAAAAAGGTGTCAAAAATGAAATAAGTAAATAATACAATTAATACAAATATTGTATGCTTAATACTTAATAAAAATAACTCTAAATCTAAAAGTATAAAAAAAACTCAATGTAGAAGTTAATAAGAAAGTCAACTTATTAGAAAATATACATGATATTATATAGAAAATATTTACTTTCTATTAAGTTGACCTTCTTATTAACTTATTAACTTTATATACTTCATATTATATATTATATATTTTCATTTCTTTACAGTTTAAGTTAAAGTATGGGTCTTTATATATGACAAATCTCCGTATTTGAGAGTCTTTGAAAAACTGGTCTACCTTACATCAGCCAAAATAATAATAATAATAATAATAATTTCAGAGGTTAAATAAGTTATTATATTCTATTGAAAGATTACAAATACATGACAATTACTTTCTTTTCTTTATTACATTAGAACAAAATGCATTAATGACTGTAATTTCATGTTGACTTTAAACTGACGAGCTTTAGCAAGTTTAGCTGGAAAAAACATAGATGACACATCTAGCCCTCGGCATTGTGAGTACATATCATATGCCATCATGGTGATTTCCGAGGGGTGAAAACAGAAGTGTCTCATGTGGACTGTATATGGACCCTTACCCTAATATATAAACAACACTTGCACACACTTGAATAGGGCATTTCATAAATAGCCAATAAATTGGTAATGAGAGAGCCTAAAATTAGAAGCGTGGATCTGTGTATGGTCCTTTCAATTGCCTGGAAATCCCATTGTTTTTGTTATTTAGAAAACGTAAATACTGAAAGTGTAGGAAATAGATTTTGTGTCATTACAAAATCACAAGGGACCAATTCAGGGCTTTTTAAATTGTGAAATGGTAACTCCTCCTCTCTTTCTCTCTTCAGCCTATGGTACAGAGGTCTGATATGATAAGTCTAAAGTCTCGTATTCCTCATTTCGGCCTGCAGCGCTACCAGTGGCTCACACATGCCTGGAACTCTTTACAAACAGAGGTGAGATGTCAAAATCATCACCAGGATAGCAGGGCTATGAGAAGTTGATGGTGTTTAGTAATTCTACTGTTGACACTGAACGCGAAAATGCTGAGCCAAGCCATTCTGTCAATGTGAAACATTTGATCTTGAAATAGACAAAAACTAAACTTTCTTCCCAGTTCAGTTGTCTAGATTTGTATATTAGGAGTTTCATTGGTTCCTTGAGACATTTCTTTTGTTCCTCTTTACACAGGTTAATCACAATTCAGTATGCTGATATTTTACGAAAACATCATCACTGTCAGTTACTCATTTTCATACCTGCCTTACAGTTAAAGTGTTGTGGAGTGATTTACTTCACTGACTGGCTGGAAATGACAGAGATGGAGTGGCCACCTGACTCCTGCTGCTCCAATCAGTATCCAGGATGTGCCCGCCACGCCCACTACCATGACCTCAGTGACCTTTACCAGGAGGTTACATTACATTATTATTCTAAGATGGATGAAGATGATTTTGAAGTTTTATATTTTGATTTTGGCAGTTTCAGTAATTAAGGTTACAAAACCTCTCATTACGTAATTTTACCTATTTATTTGATCTCAGCTGATTTGATCAGTCCAACATAAGTTTGTTAGATGCTTTTACTTGTGACGACATGATCAAATATTGAAGTGCACAAGATGATCCAATTATTACATGTTATGGTCATAATAATTAAGAAAGTCATTAATGTACTCACATAAGAGGTCCTCTTACATGTTGTCCAATGATGTCTCAAAAAAAGTCATCGTTATTTAGGGGCTTTTCTCAGCCAATACTGATATGCGGGGAATATCATGCAATTAATTTGATTAAAATTCGAATAGATTGACAGCTCTAATTAAAACATGACTTTGCAGTTGAAAAATTGAGGCCAGAAAGTGTAGATATTCACTGACCTGCTGAGGGTGTGTTTAATCAAGCTGTGTGTTACGAGCGACTCCAGCAGTGCCATTTAAGTCAGTCACGCAGCTCAGAGACGCACCTGTGTGTTGAGTACCAAAACACACTATCTAGGACAAATGCAACACAGTGTCTCATCCACCCCCTGCTCTTCAAATGTCCTGTCTGTGACTCGTCTGCTACACTATAGTTCAGTCAAGGCCTTTAAAAAGGTTTCGAAAATTAGAGGTTTGAAGGTTTTTAGATAGAAAGAAAGATAGATAGATATAATAAACATTATAGACACATTGTATTTGTGGTAAAGCAGCCACCAGAGCTCAGCCTTTCAGACAGATCCCACAACAGAAGAGTGAAAGCAGAGCTTTGATGAATAATACGGGAACATTGATCACTAGGGGGAGAGTTAGGAGAGAAGGACTGAGGGTGTGGAGACTGATCCTCAACCACTTCCTGTCTCTATGTCTTTGTCTCTCTTTCTGAATGGATGACTGGGGAATTACCCCACAGTATAAATTCCACACTAACAGGAAACAGTTTACCTGCCCTTCCACAATTCAGCATAGGAAATACCCAAAACACACAGGCACGCACACAAGCGGATGAACGTGTTGCATTGCTCGCATATTAGCGTGGCAGCTGTTATGCTCACAGAAATGTGGGGGAGAGTTGCATGAAAACAAGCTGTTAAAGCGGAAGTGTGAATTTTTTCTCATCTATCAAAAAAAAAAAAAATATATATATATATATATATATATATATAATAAAAAAAATAGTAAAATTAAATAAATAAAAAAAGTAATAAAAATTAAAATAAAATAATAAACAAATAATTTAAAAAAATAATAAATATCTGTACATTTGTTTTGACAGGGTTGCGGTCCCAAGATCTACAGTTTTATCCGTGGCACCAAACAGCTGCAGGTGCTGAGGTTCTTGGGCGTGTCGATTGGCGTGGCTCAGATTTTAGCCATGACGTTGACTGTGACACTCCTGTGGGCTCTCTATTATGACCACAAACCACCTGACCCAGCATCCCCGGATGCTTTAATCCACACGCACAGCTCCTCAGAAGATGCCCTGAAGCCCTGCCACCCACATCCACGAGTGCCTGAGGCCTGGGCCAATGCGCCCGCTAATGGACACACCCAGTTTGAGATGGAGCAACTTTCCTAGCAGTGACTTCATGGTGACCCATCGCCTACTTCAACACTGCGGAGACACTTAAAATGACACTGAATGGATCGGACAGCAGCAGTGAACTGGACCAGAAAATGGACCCTGTGGAATATGAAGTAGTCTGGGTGCCTGGATAATACGATTTAAATGGTGTGAATCATTTTAGAGAAAACTTTATATGCCTGTGGAGAAAGCAGCTTTTTGTGGTCATCACATTGAAGTTGAAGAGGATTTACTGCGTTCTTCCTAAATAAAGTCATTGCCTCTGTCTCTATAGACTTGAATTCTCCAGAGGGAGGTTTCTGGAATGAACTGTTTCCGCTTAAATCTTTCTTCCTCTCAGTGAAATGGCCCATCACCACTTATACTGACCTATAGTTGATGCGCACTATAATTTTGGCAATTTTTTTGCCATGCGAGACAAGAATTGTAAAATATTTATTTTATCATAGTCCAAAATCAGTTTGCATTATGGGATTCTCTTCATGTTAGGATCACAATTTACCTCACATTTGTTCAGAAGAATTCACAAATTCCTTCTTTCACCAAGCTATGTCAGACTTCAAACACTCCGACATTTTTTTTCTCTCCTTTACTAGTACAAAGTTGTGTGGTACTATTTTAATGTTTGTTTGAAGAGTCATATTCATTTAAATGGACGTTAATGGCAATTTTGCCTAAGATATATATCATACAGTGTGACATAACAGATAAAACACAAACAGTCTGCATTGGCTTTTACACAAAATCTCACCTGGCTCATACTTTTGCAGATTTTCATGTCTTAATTTAACAGCTCCATGATAAGATTCAAATGGACTGGTGCATTAAAAAATGTTTTAGATCTCAAAAGTAGTATGAATTTTCTATGCAATAATAGTCTGCACATAAATTACGTTATAATAGGGTTAAACACTGCTGAAAGTTTGAGAAACCTCTTGCATGTGAATCACAGTGCATTAAACACATCGAGAAGATGTTACTGGAAGCCAGTGTGTGTTTGTTCACAGCCACATTTTAGCTAAACTAACGTGTACCCTGAGAAGTTTTAGTAAATTATTTTTTATCATGGATGAATCAAATGAGTGAATTATGGAAGGTCTTGAACATCAACAAGTTCAGGGTTGGTCAATAAAAATAGATCTATTGAACAGTACATATAATTTTAATTAAATTAAATTAATTATTAATTAATCAAATACTACACAGTATATTCTACATTTTGTGTACTATAAAAGTTTCAATGTTGTCAATTAAGTCACAAAATATTTACATCACATTAATTAAGACACACACACACACACACAATCATATTTCATAAAAGGCAATTTTTTTAACTTTTTTTTCTTTGAAATAATGTGCACCAATGAATCAAATGAGCCAACAAGTGCATTAAGAAAGTAAAAATAGTCAATTATGTTATGTTATTAACTCAATGGCTTAAAGTTTCTTACGAGTGGCCAGACTTTTGTCATAACATTGCAAGGTTCAGCATATTTCACTATGTTATTTTTCAACATGTATCTGACAGATAACTCACCAATTTCACGCCTAGCAATAACCATAATGCTACATTACATTAATGCTACAACAACTGAGGCATGCAGCAGGGCCTGGTTTTCTTACCGTGCAGTTACTTCCGCTGAATCAAGCTGATTTTCTGCACAGCGCTCTGTTTCTAAGTTGTGAGCATTCCAGAGGTGTCACGCTTAAGTGCTACTGGGTGGAAACACAGGTTTAATTTTTGGCCCTGCTTTTGACTTGATGGGAGACATCCTTGGCAGAGGGAAAGCGAAGGGATTTAGCTCTTGCCTGCTTCATGAATTTTAACAGATGTAAAGCGATGAATAAAACATCTCAACAGAGAGTGCTTTTGAGAGAGGGAGGAAGTAAACACATGGAAAAATATTTGAATAGAACTGTATGATGCACTGTACTCTTCATACTAATTTTTAAAAAACACAATGCATCATTGCTACACTACATTTCAACATTTCAAGCAGGTGTATCATGAATTTCTTTCACAAGACCTCATTATGAATTTTTTTAAAATAGAAATGTCTTAAAATGAACAGCATTCGTGACTCATACTTCCATAACTGGACATACCTGTGATTAGAAATTGATTAGATCGTGAAAAGTAGGTGTTATGTAGGCCTATAGGTGTACAAAAGTTATGTACCCTTCAAGACAAGTCATACATATAGTAACTGTGAGTTTTGAGCACGTGAATGACCAAGTAAAGACGAGTGAAACTTAAAACTGCAGAAACCTTGATCTGACAGTAATATCAGTGAGCAATAATAAATGGATATCATGCATGATGGAAACTATATTTTAAATTATTCGGAATTTCAATGTAGTTTTCTGGGTTTATTGCTCACAATATAATTCTTTTTTAGACTACTTGTCATGTTGCCAAATTAAATTTGTGACATTATAATAACTAACATAATAATGAGTTTCCGAGTTGCACTTGAAAGAACAATTAATCTTGGCAAACCATTTTAGACATTCTATAAAATCGCATTAGCAAGTTAGCATTAGCCACTGAATGAATCATCTTGCTTCCAGTTAAGACTTTTCTGTAGCATATTGCACATCTGCAAATAGAGCGTACAGAAAACATCGCTCACACAGTTTACTAGAAATATTATGATTAGTATGTTAGCATGCTAATCCAAACATAGCTGGAGCTCTAGAAATGCTTTTATAAGCTTCCTCTTTTGTAAGCTTCCCCACCGTTCATTGCCAGTGCAGGATCTGATTTATGAATCAGAAAGGAGGACACATGCAGGATTGCCGTCATACAAGCTTACAAAAGAAATACTCCTCACTTGTTTCTAACCCCTCTCCATTCATCTCCTGTGTGTGTGAGAGAGAGACTGACAGAGAGCATAAAGCTAGCCTTATAGCATGTTAGCTGTTGTGTGTTCAAAACATAATACTTTTCATCCATAACACAGAGAACGGTTGACTTTGTGTCATTCGCTGTTGTAGAGATGTACAGAGCCTTTCACATGGACTGTACTGTCATATAGCCAGTCCCACTCATGCTTACAGTACAGTAAAATGAGTCAATGGGGAAATAAAACCATTAACCTTTCACCTCTCCGCGAAAATAGCGAGGTCGCAAACAGACAGCTGCAGCTTGTATGAAGTCCAACTATAATATCCCCCTGTGTGCGGCGAGGTCCCCCTCCTTCTGCGTCTCTCAGATATGGTCTCTTCCTACAACCGACTTCAAAAGTCTCAATTACCTTCGGCATGATGGGAAATATGCTAATGTGTAGCACTATCGCTCGCCTGCTGGGAGCTCACTACAGCCCTGCGGTTCGCTTGCTCTGAGTGAGCTCGACAATTTGGTGCAATTCCTTGCCTTCCGGACCTCCTCATCCCCCGATTCCCGTGTATAATGGAAGATACTGTGCATGTGTAACATAATCATGCTAAGTGCTTTATTAACATCGGTCCCTTTAAATGTGCCACCTGAGAAATGTGTGAAATTCGCAAAATGGGAAAGAGGCCTATGAAGAAAATGACGCTCAGCTGGAAATGGAAGAGAGTACAGCGTTGCTGATTTGCTGTTAATGTTTATACTTGTGGTGAGGTCTTTAAACAACCTCCTAAACCTAACTATTAGGAAATCTTTACCATGTAACTCATTCTGAATGATATCTCAACAATTTTTGCACAACTGCAGGACAACTTTGTATGCTCATTCAAGATTTTACAGAGACTTTTTAGCAGTATGCTAGCATATAAATGCTAATGAAGCTAGCAGACACAACATAAATTGGTTTGACAAGGTCTTTATAAAGTCGTATGAAAGCCTGTTTCCATCTAAAGGTTTTTTTTTTTAGTAAAAAGTAAAAATAATTATAAAGGTAACTGTGACATACATTGTAACATATAGTTGCAAAAGTCACAATTGCAAGATGGAATTACATTGTGAAATATAACAGCATAAATGTATATTTCTCATAATTGCAACTATCAAGTTTTAACGTTATATTGGACAATGTGACTTCATTCTCGCAATTGTGACTATTTCTTGCTTTACTTTATAAAGTTGTAATTTTGAGATATAAAGAAATAGTTTTTTTTTAAGGTGGAAACATGATTCAATAGTTAACTAAGATTAGTCAAATGATCACAACACCATTGTTTTTTTTTTCTGTATTTTAATAGGACAATGAATTAATTATTTTTATTCATAGACAATGCACCGGACTAAACAACTGGTTTGCATTTTTTTTTTTCAGCGTTTTTCAATAATTCATATATTTTAATGTCCAAAACACAAGCTGTAACAATTCCAAAGGACCATCGTCACCTGGTAGTCGTTTAAATGTACATTATATAGAACTAACCGGAAGTCTGTTTTAAAAGTCCCTGGTTGATAGAAAAAGAAACCCACACGTTCTCTATGAGTCTGTGAGCACATGCACTCAATCAGTCCGGTCAATCCTGTCCTCCAAACAGAGAGAAAAAAATCTCCAAACCTAAACAGATGGTCCAGGTTTTCCACTCGTTGATTTAGAGAGTAAAGTGTGAGACATTACATTTTCTGTCCACTGAAATTAGCAGAAAAGAAGAAAATCTAATATATTTCACTACACAGAAGAACATATTTACAGCACAAGTGCACTAGCAACACTCTCTCATAGTTTCCTATTTCATCTTTTCTTTTTCTTTTTTCTTTTTTTGTATTTTACAACTGAAATACATTTATAATATATAATCAACACCATTTGAGTTTTAAAAATATGCATTTGTGAGATTCTATTCCCCCGGTAACCCTTTTAATACAAAGCATATCTTTACAAAAAGAATTTTGTTGCATAAGTCACATGGTAAAGCAAGAATGGGTGCAGGCATTGTGCAGGAGGGCAGTGGTGTGTGTGTGTGTGTGTGTATTGAGCAAGGTGCATTAAGAGTTCCTCACCACAAATTGCACTGACATTGGTATAAAAAAAAACAAAAAACACTTTATAGTCTATTTTCTTGCCAGTTCCAGACATTAAATGGCAGAGAAGAGAGAATTCATCTTTCAGGCACAGAAATGTTTTAACACTATTTCATTAATAATAATACATTTTGAATGAATCTCACAGACATATTTCTGCCCCAAATCAAAATAAATTATATTTTGCTTACATTAATTCTAAACAGATTTTGTGCATTATATTCAGGGACAATTAAGCACAACATCTGAAAATCTGTCATTTCTTAAATGCCAAAAAACAATTTTCATTACTGAAATGGCATAATTGAAATTTCTGCAGTATTTTTACAATCATTATAAAGCATTATACATTTGCTTTTAAAAAATACTGTATTGCAGTTATGAAAATCACCAATACAAATACAAAGAACTAAAATTTTGCGTGGAGTGTGCTTATTTTTCATTCAAATGTTTTTTTTTTTTAAAACGATTTTTATGCAAAATATAATTTATTCGCTTTTGATTTTGGAGTGAAACAAACCTGAATGTGACTTTGCGAGATTTTTGTGTTTTTATATTCAACACTAAGCGTGTTTGGCTGATCACAATGATATAATAATCCCCATAACAGTACTAAGAACCTGATTGGATGATTCTCAACGTGTTATCACACACAGATTGATGCCATTATCCAGTAATAATAGACAGACCTAAGAATGTTTGCTGATAAAAGTACATCTTTAAAGGGAGGGAAGAAAAAAAGTCCTGGGTGGGCTCTATGCTCTGGTCCAAGTTGGCCCGTTTCACCATATGTATGACAACATGCACAATAGTTTTAACAAATATAATAAATAAGCACGTTATTTTTCTTTTCACAGTTAACTTGCAAACTTTGGAGTATAAAATGGAATGGCTAGTATTAGAGCTCAAGTCCATAAGCCTCCACTGTCAGTTTGAGAAAGTCACATATATTGAAACACAAAAGGTGTTTCCTTTTCCGTGTAGCTTTTTGCAACAAAAAATTAATTAATAAAGAGTTAAAATAAAAAAAGCATAACAAACGTCTCATCAGGTCAGGCAAGGAATGAACACAACATGGGTGGGACAGAGAGAGTGTGATACAAGGTTTTCTTTGTTTATCACCTGTATCAACAGGCTAATCTCTCAAAACAGCTGTTTTTACACACTCATTGTGTTGGAAAGATCAATACTATTTAACTAGGCAAAAATAAAAAGCACGCATTCTGACAGAAAGAGCCAATCCTTATTGCTCATGCCAAATTGAAAAAAGACAAAGACTTATGCAGAACATGCAAGAGATTGATCTCAATCACACACACGCACGCAAAAGCATCCGACAGCACACCCTAGTAGAGCCCAGCTTTACTTTGTAGTATCAAAAGTGTGTACAGCTGTGTAAAAGCTTGTAAAATCCCGCCCCTGCTGGTACACTCCTTATTCGTCCCAATTTTCTGCCGATCCCATCAAACTGAAGACAAAAGATTCAAAGACTCACAATACTGAAAAATTATAGAAGCTGTAATAAACACATTGTTTTCCTCTATGGGTTGAGTGTAAGCTTATTGGACCCCATCGTGAGTCACATGATGTATGGGCCTAGAGTTAGAGCTGATGGAGCTCACAGAGATGGAGAGCTCTGGAAAAGAGCTGATTTAAAAAATAAAAAATTAAAAGTTCCAGCTATGGCCCATCCTGCTGCAATGCCTCCTCCACTACACTAGGGGGCTCCATCGATCATTTTCTGCTCCAGCATCCACTCGCTAAATAAAATGGCTAATGGTCATGGCAGACGGTCTATAACGCCGACACCCTGACAATGTTGCTTTGCAAAAAGTCATGCGAGCTGGCTGAGTCTCCGCCCTCGGGTGTGGTCACGGGCGGGGTGGGCATGCTGATGACAGCGGCAGTGATGTAGGACTGATCTTCTGAATTCAGGGGTACAGTCTCTTCAAACTTGGCATTGAGACTGGAGCGGCTGCATCGGAAGAAAGAGGGAGAGAAAGGGCGGGTGAGAAAATAATCCAGCTGATGGGCAAATTCCACCAGCTGTTGGAGGCAATCAAGATAACGTTCCCAGAGTATGCTGGCACAGTGGGGAGCTTTACAGGATTCCAGCAGCATGAATCACTATGAGAACAACCAAAATACCCAGATATACAGTGAACCCACATCAAATAAACTACACTTTATATCATATGTGCTAAACAAGACTTATTATGCATACTACACTATATACTGCATTCTATAATGTACTACACACTTTGCGTCACATACTGTATTTGACATATTACGTATACTTATTTCTATACACTGCATTCTAAAGCACACTAAATATGTGCTCTAATATGCATTCTACATTCTCTGTATTACATATAATATACTATGCATAATACACTCAGTTGTATACAGTATATGCATTCTGGATTATGTAATGTGTTATGCATTTAGTAGTTCACTAAATTCTATGCACTATACTTTGCGTTCATCATGTATAATAGACACTATGCCCTACACACTAACACTATGCATTACACACTGTATCGCATATATTTAGAGACTAACTACAAAATAATTCTACATTCTATGCACTAAATATTACATACTATGCATTATACATGTGCAAACTGCATAATCATAATGCATAGTATGCCTTATCCACTATATTCTACATATGCAGTCTAGATTACATGCACTACACACTTTTACTGAATTTTACTCATGTACACGAAATACTATGCACTTTCAATTACGGACTGCATACTTAATTTCACATTTGCATACTAAATAATAAAATGCACTACATTCTGCATATTATGTATTACACAATATGCATACTAAATCTAAGCTCTACTATGCATTATATCAACTTGGTACTAAACATTGCAGTGGTTTTCAATTCAAGTGCTGGCGACCCACCGCTCTGAATATTTTGCATGTCTCTTTTAACACACCTGATTCGTAAGAAGAGAGCTCCATGCATGAACTGTGTTTCAAATTACTTCTAAATAAGACACAGCGCTGGCTTATATTTATTCAGACCGCAACCAGTATCAGTCTATTCTTTCACTTCATGTCTGTGTAAGTGTGCATGAGTGTTGTGAGAGCACCTGTTGCTCATTGGTCTCTCTCTGATCTGGATGGTGCTGAGCTCCTGTATGCTGCCCCTGCGGCCGCCGACCATGTTGGAATTGGAGACATTGAAGCTCTTGCGCTTGTTCCTGCGCGTGCAGCAGGAGGACAGGCCATGTGGAGAGGAGGACATCGAGGAGGAGCGGGACATGGATGGCTTCGTTAGAGAAACCTCCATACAGTTTGTCTCATAAGTTTGCTCATCCACAAACTCATGATTCTGAGAGAGAGAAAGAGACGGGAATTATTTATCGCTTTAAGAACTGATTTCTGCTTTTGATTATTATATTAATGCGCTTACTGATTATTAAATTGTACATATAATACAAAGTTGTAAAGTTTCAAATTGCATAAACATGAGACGTTTATGTGGTATTAATAAAACATAATATGCTTAATCTATATTAGAACAATGAAATTAATAATATAGTGTGTGTGTGTATGTAGAGTATCAACAGTGGAGTCCTTAAATCCAGATTGACTGTAGCTTTGGCTGTTTCTCAGGCAGTCCGGCACCCAGCAGGACTGGAATTGTCTCGAGTCTATTGCCCTCGGAAAGCCAGAGCGGGTCACAGTCAGGGGACAACAGTGGTTGTCATTTTCAGTTTTCATGGCAGAGTCTGAATAATGATTTCTCTTGAGAGAAAACAGCACTTATTTTTGACAAACCCACAAGCACGTAGGTGCAGAAGAAGTCTGGCACTGGTTAATGTTAAAGAGTATAGACCAAAAAATAAATAAAATTGTCCACTTTCACCCTCGTCTGTACCTCTGCCAGAGTTTTTAAATAGATTTTAATTCAAATATGGCACACAAAAAAGCAATGTTTAATGTCAGTCATAAGTGATCACATCTTGCCAGGTTTTGCAGATAATAAAGACTCAGGCTGTTCTTCACACAAAGCTATTTTTAGAAAACATGGCCTTTTTGCACCATATGCTAACACAATTTTCAACTTAAACAAAGCCAATATTGACAATTGACCAGTAGCTGAACCTACTTCAGGTAGCTTTTGAAGTTACTTAAGAAAAAACACAGGTATAGGAGAAGATCAAATAATGCAAAAGCTATTATTGAGAACAGCTTCCAGTTGTGTGTGAAATTTTCTCCTGAGGTTCTTACCGTGGTTTTCTCCAAGCAGTGCAGGAGATGGTGATGCTGGGTCTCAAAAGTGGGGTTGATCTTACATACCAAAGATTGGCCAGCCTCTTTTGAAGCCTTGATGAGGAAACAGAAAACACTGCTTATCAACCTATCAGCACAGAGAGAAACTGAAAGAAAAGACAAGACAGCAAGGCCCGAATTCTCACAATGATCCAGCAACACTGAGACATTGTTGAGGAGCGTTTGGCTAGTTCATTGTGACAACAGTAGGCTCTAGGTTACTGCCACGTCCTGTTCTCTCAAGATCACAGCGTTGACAGATGGCTCTTGGTTCAAAAACAGTGGACAGCAGAAACAAGAGTATTCTGTGTGTGTCAATATCTACTGAATTTATATTCAGGATATATTAAATAATGTTATATTAAAAAAATTATGGAGGAGCATGTTCGATAATTAACCTAATTAACAAGATTAGTGGTATATATACACATCTGACTTGCCTCTGTTCATTGATTGTTTTCTAGCATTACTCCACCACCTCATCTCATCACTTCTAACTATTCGCATCCCAACCTGGGATGGGGGGAGTACTCTGTGTTTAGGCCAAATTCCGAGCTCAGAGCCCTCCCCTTGGACAGCACACTAAATATGCATAACCTTTACTCCGTTTATTATATGTAAGTGTGAACTTGTGAATTATTGGAAAGGTATATGGAAATGTTAAGCGTCTTCTGTATTTGAACCATGATGGCCACTGTATCCAAATTCAATAGAGCCTTAATGAATCAGCATGGCGCAGTGACCAGACGACTAGGACAAGGGTGCACAATCCTGCTTCTAAAGGGCCAATGTCCTGCAAAGTTTAGCACCAACACATTTGCCTGGAAGTTTCTAGTAATCTTTGAAGACCTAGGCTAGCTCCAAAATCAAATGGTCTCTGAGTAGGTAGTTTTTTTGTTTTTTGTTTTTTTTTACAAGCAATTACTTCGCATAAAAAAAAAAAAAAAAAAAAAAAGTATGTTCTACATCAGGAGCTCTCAACTCTGGCCTTCAAGGTCCACTTTCCAGCAGAGTTTAACACCAACCTTTATCAAACTCACCTGCCTGTAACTTTCTAGTAATTCTAAAGTAATTCAGATTTGATGTTTGATAAGGGTTGGAGCTAAACTGCAGGAAAGTGGACCTTCAGGGCTAGAGTTGAGAATGCCTGTTCTACGTTAATGAACAGATGCTCCACAATAGGAAGGGAGGTTAGGACAATTCCAAGGACCCTGATCTGAGAGGATCCAAAGAAAAGTTAAAATGGGAGGAAACACCACCCTCAAACCAGAACTTTCTTCCTACTGTTTTATGGATATTGAAAATTTGGACATCTTTGGAATTCAAACTCTTTTTACATTCTGTTTTTTGCCTATTGTATGGTAGGGAAGTATGCGATTTTGTATGCAGCCCTTCATTAGCCAGTTCAGGTGTGTTGGATTGGAGCTCAATTTTACAGGTTATTGGCCCTCCAGAAGCAGTGTGGGACACCCCTGAACTAAGGCATTGCTTATCAAGAGTCCGTGTATGGTCAACAGGCACTTGATCAACAAGCCCCGTGGTCTCTGCCTCACATTAAACCCCGCCTCCCATTTAGACGTTGGCCAATCAATGACATGCAGCTCAGACAGTTGCATTCCTCCACGTAATGTGTTCTGATGATGTCATGATGACAGAGCAATAGAGGGGGAGCACAGGCCAGTCTGGACAGCAGTGAGAAAATCATTCAAAAATGCATGTTAAATAATGTATGGAGCAAAAGAGTAGTAGCTGTTGAAAAAGGCAGTTAATACAACAAGTAGACAAGATACAAAACGTAATAAAGAGACAAAACCCAAAAGCAAGTAGTTGAGAGATGGGGAAAAGGGGTGCAGTAAAAAACGGGGGCCCCGTTGGTACTGGAGCAGATGGCCATGGCCCCCGCAAGGCCAAGCCGCATGCACATTGCCATTGGACAAGAGGTCACACATTTATTGTCTCATGACCAGCCACCAGGAAGAGGTGCCAGCGCACCTGGTCTAGGCGTAAGAAAGAGTGGAAGACAGAGAGAGAGAATTAGAGGAACACCATGGAAGCATTGAATGGGGACAGCAGCCCTGTTGGACCTCGGCCCCCTGGCAGAGAGGCGAAAGACCCGGGGGAAAGAGGGGTCCACATGCACCAGCCCATCATGTCAATTTCCATTAAGAGAGACCCCAGCGATTTGGTTTCCACGGTTACCTCCTCCTCCGCGTCTGCCAGCATCCCATTGCGTTTGTACTGCAAATAAGCATTAGCGCCACCGCTCTTCGTCGCACGAATTCTAGCAAGCCTGGTTTTCTGTTCAGGTGGACAAACACACGGGTGTTTAGCCTACTACTTCCTCTTCCTGTGGTCAATGTGTGTAATCGTGGTGTGACGGGAGATCTGCATGCTCATGTCTCATGGTCAATATGTGTGTAAATGTGATCAATGCTTGACTGGAGGTTGCATGCTCATGTCCAACATGAAGAATGGTAATGTGTCATTTTTCCCTTGAGGGACATCAAAAGTATATATATAATTGTAAAAGTTGATATTTTGATACCATATCCTAAATATAAAAATGTAAAAACAAAATTATAATAATAATATAAAAAAAAATAAAAAAAAAAAAATAATGAAATAGTTTTTATTCAGCAAGGATGCATTAAACTGACCATAAATAACAGAAAATGTATTTATAATGTCACAAAAGATTTCTATTTCCAATAATAGCTTATTCTTTCGAACATTCTATTTATCAAAGAATCCTAAAAAAAAAAAAAAAAAAAAAAAAAAAAAAAAAATATCACTGTTTCCACAAAAATCTTAAGTTTTCAAAACTGATAATAAGAAATGTTTCTTGAGCACCAAATCAGAATTAGATTGGTATCCGAAGGATCATGTGACACTGAAGACAGGAGTAATGGATGCTGAAAATACAGATTTGGATTCAATTCAATGTTAAAATGTATACAAATAGAAAAACAGTTAATTTCAATTGTAATAATATTTCACAATATTATTGTTTTTATGGTATTTTGATCAAATAAATGAAGACTTGATAAGAAAAAGAGGTTTCTTCTTCTTCAAAAAAAAAAAAAAAAAAAAAAAAATAGAAAACTAAAAACATCATAGGCTTTTCTCTTTACATCTCCAGATAAACGGTATTGTTAAATTTCAGTAGTACTAGTATCAATAACAGAAATTTGGGTATTTTTTACAATCCTAACGTCCTTTCTCACTTCTCCCTCTCCTACTCTCGTTCTCAGTCCCTAGTTAATCTAAAAAATAGACTGTTGTTCTTGGGTGGACTGGTTGTACTGTTTATCTGTGTGTGTGTGTTTGTGTGTGTGCAGAGGTGGAGTGGGATACACTGTTATAACTGTTTGTGTCTCCCATGGGGTGGCTGGAGTCAAACAGCTCAATTAAGAGAAGACACTCATCTAATGAGATATGAAGTGATGTCACCACGTCTGCGTTTTCTGATCACTCCCAAAGGAGAACTGGTTACAGAACACAGCATCTGTTCTTCCTGTGCCTGGTCTCTTTGGCCACGTACACACTGCAGCTAAATACAGTCGTGTCTCCCCTTATTAGTGCTTAATCTAATTCTGTACACACACAGTTCCATCATTTAAGTTTGATGATGACCGAATAATTGCATAGTATGAACAAAACTGGTTTAAACGACTTAAGAGCATAAACAGTTGAATGTGGTTTGGTAAACACTGACTGATGTTGCTAACCTTCGCTCTCAAGAAAAGGTTTAAACAACTACGTCAATCACCATTTTCCATACAGACATGAAATGATGATTTATGACAGGAATACTCATGACAGATGTAATGACAGATCACAACACTCCTGCCGTGATAAATTCAGATGTCTAAACCGCAGGCTAATGCATCGACTATAAATGCAGCGTGTGCATGTGGACAGCTTCACTGATTATGGCAGTCACTGTGCAGATGGGCTGTAAAACGTACATTTCAATTTAATTGCGAAAGTAATCAGATTAATTGAGGTCTCGGAGTTAATTGAATCATTTCTTTTAAATAATCCTGAAGCCTAGCATCAGGATATGCAAATTCCATCATCACTGATTGGAGCTGAGTGGCATACCACTTGCTGTCTATTCAAACATCAAAGTCCCGATAAGAGCAAACCCAATTAAACTTATTCACTTGTTCGCTGGTCCATGGCATAAAAAAAATTGAGAACATTTGCCAATAAAGGAATAGTTCACTCAGTAACCCAGGAGATAAATATGCACAGATCAAGTCTTGTTGATCAAGTGAAAACTGTCCAAAATTGGTTTAAACAAATATACCAGTGGATTTTGATGGGCAGCAGATGGACTTTTTCAAGATGCAAAGTGTTGTTATGGATTATGAATCTGTATTTTTGACAGAAGCAACGGTTTGATGCAAAAATGCCTCAATGGTGGATTTGTTTCCTACAAACACACAGCTTTTCACTTCACAAGATGTTCATTGATGGACTGGAGCCGTGTGGATTACTTGTGGATTATTGTGATGTTTTTATCAGCTGTTTGGACTCTCATTCTGACGGCACCCATCCACTGCAGAGGATCCATTGGTGAGCAAGTGAGATGTAATTCTCAATTTCTCCAAATCCGTTCTTATTAAGAAAACTAATTCATCTACATCTTGGATGGCCTGATAGTGAGTACATTTTCAACTAATGTCCTTTTTTCTCTCTCTGTAAATACACCCAAAACTTTGCAGTGTGTATGTGGCCGTTTCCTTTTTATTTATATTTAGACTCTTTCTCATCCTTTTTTATATCTGCCATTGTCAAAGTTTCTCTGCCTGTCTTGTTTCTGTGTGTTTGTGTTTTTGTCTGCTGTGCTGAAGTACGGGATGTGATCTGGGCATGCATTAAAAATGATGGTTCCACAGGGACCTGCAGTTAACAAACCACAGAGACACACACACCACTCAGCGTGCAGACATCTGGGTCACAAGCACATTGTGCCATGTTGTATTAAACACTATCCCAGTGTCATTTTTCTGTGTTTGTGTGTACACGGTTCTGTCAGGGTCTCTTTGCCACAGCCAGACCGGCTTGTATTTCAAGAGAACATCTACTTTTGAGCCCAGCTCCCTATAACTCTGTGAGATCAGAGGCCGTGGACCCACGCTGGGGTCGTGGGTGGCCCGTCTAGGGTACCTTTTGAGCACGACGCTTCTCTGCACGCTGACTCTGATGGTAGATCCGACTGAAATTGGACACAATGACGGGAACGGGAAGAGCGATCACCAACACGCCACTCAAAGAACAAACAGAGCCAAAGATCTTTCCCATGATGGTCTTAGGAACCATGTCTCCATATCTGTAACACATAAAAAAGAACATAGATATGGGTCAGCGGCAACAGTTAAGTGACAAATCAAACAATGAAAATCCGAAAATCTATCTATCAATCTATCATGACATCATGGTCTTTTTTAAAATCCAGAATGCCAGTCAATACAACTTTATATATATATATATATATATATATATATATATATATATATATATATATATATATATATATATAATTTTTTCATTTTCTTTAAACTTTCCTTTTTCCAAAACATTTAAAAAATGTAGTATTAAAGGTTATAATATCTGATCTTTAATTAAATACACACACACACACACACACACACACACACACACATATACATATATATATATACATATATATACATATATACACACACATATATATATATATATATATATATATATATATATATATATATATATATATATATATATATATATATATATATATATATATATATATATATATATATATATATATATATATGTATGTATGTAAAATTACATCAAAAATGTAAAGATTACACCAGATATTATAAACAATTTTTATTATAAAAAAAAATTCTTAGAGAATTTTCAATATTTTTCTTCAAGGCCTTTTCAGCCTCATTTCAAATCCTATGAAAAAAATCCAATTTTATTTTAATAAAAAAAAAATTTGAATTGTATGAAAGTTATGTGGGAAAAAAAAGCCATTTCATTGCTCCTGAAGTTTCACAAGCAGGGTTTAATTATTGCTTCTGTCAGCAACACACTTCTTCATTTTTTACCAGCTCAGCATGATCCCAGATGGCAGCACTAGGGGGCACTAGGGAATCATATAGCATGGGGCAAACATTCACTCCCCAATTTCTATGAAAAGCTCTTTTTTTCTGTATTTGACCCTGGGCTTTTTTCCTCATAAAGCATTAACATCCCCAAACTTTTAACTTGATGTTAAAAAAATGAGTGTTCGCATGTGGTGGGAAGAGCTGCGTGTACGTGTGGGCTGAGTTTCATGCTACAAAGTAGCTATGCTATGAAGTTCTTTCATCCTGTGAAGTTCTCTGACCTACTTTCCCAACACTGAATATAAGATTACATTTAATAATAACCATTACAATGATACAAAGCACTCATATTACACAAAATGTCTTCCTAAAATGGCATTCATATGAACATGCTGTCTTGGGAACACACAGTACTTGCAAGATTACATTCTTGTTCCAACAAACACACTCCCCTTCTGTTGTACCACCTCCTCTTCATCTTTTAAAGCAGGCCAACGTGTGACAAACCAACTCCGTCACTGGAGACGATCTGTCATTAGTCAACAGAATGAAACCATCCTGGTGTATCTCAATCCAAAAGCTGTCATCGCAATGACACTACGTTAACGTTTTAAGGGCGATGTTTACTAGTTGCACTTATACCATGATATTACCATGTGTTTTATTATTTATTTTTTTGGCATGTTTTAAACTACTTGGACATATATTCATTCATAAGATGCTTTTATCTGAACTGACTAACAATCGAGGAATATCACAAGCAAGTAGCATGCAAATGCAACCAAATATTGTTATAATGTTTTACCATGGTAGGCCTAAATGTCAAAACACCTCCACAGTATTTTTGCTGTAATCACAAATTTGTGTTTTTGGAATTTTTACACGTGAATTTATATAAAATGTTTAAGGGCATCACCATGAGCCAAGACTTCTATCTTTCAAGTGTTGAAGAATCGGGTATGCCCTCAAAAAGCATTATGACTATATTAGCTACACCAATAAATCCATACAATAAAAGTCAAATAAAAGGGTCCAGCATGGTTGTTTTGGACCTCGTTGACAAACATTCTGTAAAATACCCCTGTCACTTTAAGACGAAAAAGAAGTTACAGAATACATCGTGGATATGCAAATGTGCAGTGTTTTAAACACAGTTGAGCTGCACATTTATTTCCACCTGCACACATCTCTTCTCAAAGGACATATGCAATAATTTAAAAGAACTAAAAAAATTACAATTACCATTGTGCATTTCTGAAAGCGGAGTGTAGTGTGCCGTGACGGCGCTGAGAGGCTTCCGTGCTCTAAGTGAAGGGTCTTACTGAATTACGGCATTGAGAATATGAGCTGAAGGGGCCTGATGCGACAAAGCCTGAGCCATAATTACGGACGGCACCGAGTCGACCTCTCCAATTAAACGCCTGTAATTAAATAAGCCAGTGAGAGAGAAAGGGAGAAAGACAAGACATGCAAAGAGTTAAGAGGCTCTCGTTTCTGCTTTGTACCATGGTCGACAGTCATTCAGAGCCCTGGAAAATATCCATATTAATGGTTACATGAGCTATTCATGACTGATCAATAGAGAGCTTTGTGATTTCCTGCAACGGCAGACAATAGACTCATTATAAGAGACCAATAAAGTCTCTTGTAGGCAATTACTCTCATAATTAGATTTGTGTACGTGATGAATATGTTGGACACTAGCTGCTAATCCAAATCCGCACACTAAGCTGTTATTTGCTAAGTGTGTGTGCGCTCTCGCTGGAGCATCACATTGCTCCGCGGCCAGCCTGTACGTAATAAAAGACATTGACCTTGCACTGTCAGGTGTGTGTGTATGTGTGTGTGTGAAGCAAACTAGAGGGGACAGCAAGGACTCTAATTTGCTCTCTGCGTTTGTCATTTCTTTGCTGCTCACTGTCCAGTACTGTTATGTATGACAGCATCCCTATTAACCCAGCCGACCTGCACTGGCAACCATTACACACACAGAACACTGAGCAAGCTATTGCAGTTTAGATCATCACTAGCACTTCACTGCAGCCCAATATAAAAGGCAATCACAAACACACAAATAGGCATCCCTCTGTCCTCTTCTGAGGACAGTTTTGTCCTCTAACTATATCTAATTAAACTCACACTCACTCTGCTTCTGCAAGAAACTTCGACACCTTCGACACCACAGTGCAATTATGATCCAATCAGTCAGCATAGAAAAAGACACCCACCGTCTGTGAGTAAACAGCTCTAAAAACATGCACACCCAAACACAGTCTTACAGATTACAGGATGTGGACGAAATCCAATGAGAGAGACCGAGAGAATGAAAGAAACACTCATAGTATGACAATGAAAGAAGTAAAGCCCTCTATTTCTTTTCTCCATGCTTTCTTTATGAGTCCATATCTCCACTCTTTGGCTCTAGCGTTATGTGAAATGAGAGGAGAAGGGTGGATGAGTGGAAAGAGACAGTGAAATTAAAAAACGCAGAGCTCACTGACTTAATAGCTCTTGCTTCATGAAGCTCTGGACTGATTGGAGATGAAATATGCTTATCAAGTTGAATGTGGTGCTCATTAGAATTCTGAGAGTTAATGATGAGTGTGTTCCATTTAACTGGCTCTAATTGTTATTCACAGTCACACGTGACGGAGAAACAATCACTCTCTGCGTTTTATTGTCCTGTAGTGTTTTGACTGCGTCTAAAATCACAATTCACAAACAAACTTTTCAAAAGTACGCAGTTCCAGGCCCCCTTAACGGCATTGTCATGTAAGTAAACACAGTGTTGTGTAAACACCCCCCTAATCTAGACTGCTGCACATCATCATGAAAGATTATCATTTGCATGTGCTATAAGCCTTGGCAATTTTAACTATCAAGAGATTTGAAAGCATTCAAGCACAAGACATAAAAGAACTCAAAACATGAAGACACGAAAGAACTGAATACCTGCTGTGTTCGGTGCGCACACAGAGAGCTGCATTTCAGACAGTGTGCAAACAGCTAACTGAGTTCTCTCACTTGAATGAACAAATACACCTCACTGAAACAAACAATCAAGCACAAAAAGACGTGAAAGAGCTTAATTCAGAACCTGCGCGCTGGGTTCTGTGTGCACACCGTACAACCCAGCTAGGGCCCTGCTTAGAGAGGATTGCACTTATCACCTAGCTGTTGAACTTTTATCGACCACCAAGAGAAAACTGTAAGTCTGATCGCTTAGAAAATTTGTGGTGTACAGAAGTGATTGTGACTGGCCAGGTTAAAGCAACATGCTCTTGCCACCTTATTTCCACTCATTAAGTCTTAACACTGATTTGCAACTCATCTAAGTGAAGGAAGCAAAACAAACGGGTTGTGTTTGCCATGCATGAGTGGCACTCCTGAGATCTCGTTCTCCTTTCCTGCGGACAGGCGCAGCACTGTAGGTGAAATCTCACAACTAAGGGTTTCATGAAAGGCTTTTGTGAATGCTTTATGCCACGGCGGTTGGAAGCTTCACACAAGACCCCCTCCTCCCTCATCAATAATTCTGTCTATGCTTTCCTTATCCCTCCCATGAATGCTCAACGATCTGTTTTATCCCATCCTACCATCCTACCTCCTTTGACTCTCTTGGACTCTAAAACACATGGACATTTTGCGGACAGACACACTCATTCAGACTCATATCAGGGATGTCCCCTGTTTGAGTTTGGCTAAAGGCGAGACAGATACACAGAGTTTATTGCATCAACAAATGCTTTCTTCTCCCAAGCACTTATCACAAGCAGATACAAAGTCCTTGACCTGATAATGAAAGATGTTCTCCTGGCATTCATATGCAACTTCTAGTTGAGGTATAAAAGTGAAGAAGAGAGAGAGGAAGAGATGATAAGGGTCTTTTATCTTTTCTTATAAACCCATAGAATGGCCTCTTGCTCCACTGACTCACAGCAGATCAATCAGAGATAAAGCTCTGAGCTCACTTTTGTGTGCAAGAAAAAAATAATTTACGTGCACGAAGCAAAAAGTTTTCGATTTCCAGAGAAAATCACACTTAATGATTATTATACGGACAGAATGGACATTGTTATGTTGTGTCATGGCTCAGGGATCAGTGTGTGAAACACGAAGAGATATGGAGGAGGAACAGAGCGGGGTCATCTCTGATGGTGAAAACAAGGAATATGACTAGGTTGGGTGCACTGACATTGAAATAGAGGAGGGTGAATAAGCTATCATGGGCAAACATGATAAACTCATAGCCCAATCAATTAGAGCAATCTCATTCCCCTACTGCGACTCAATCAGAGTAAATGATCAATAGAGGAGAAAAGAGCTCGAGATGCTAATTTATAACAAGATGCTTAACAACAGTGAAATCTTCTCTCCTCAAAAATCGAACAGGCTGCTTAATTGTTTTAGGACATGAGTAGACTTGAGTATGCAAACGCATTCAATAAGCTGATGCATATATGAAGCATTAACATAAAGACAAAACTAATGGTAACAAGTATGCTTACAGTTGCGACATAGCTAAACATATTGTTTAAACAAACTTTAACTAATTAGCAAGGCCAAGTCCAAGCATTTGCTTCACCATGACAGTTGACCTGAAAGAGGGAATGGATGATAGCTTTCACGCTAAAGTTCGTTATAGTTCCCGTTGCAGCAATGCACACCTATATTGCAATTAAAAACTGCGTTTTGACATGACAATCCACAAGGACAGTATGTGACCTGAGAGACAAAACTGATCGTAATGTTATTGCTGCTAACATTTGCTAGGTGGCAATAAATCAAGTTTAAACAAGCTTCAAACACCATAGAAATACGATATTAGTTAACGTCAAGTATGCTGCAGTGCCTCTTGCAGCAATGTGCACTTGTATTACATAAAAAAATTGCACTGACATATTTTGGAATGCAATGCAATTTCCATTCTCAGTTCTCTTTCTATGCAAATTAAAAAAGCAGTATTAACTATGGGAAATAATAACTGCACCATCTCTAGCCATAATTGAAGCTCTGGATGTGTTTGTTTTATGTGATTTTGTTGTATCCAGAGGAGATTTTAATGTGTTTACGTATTGCTTTCGGTCCAATAGGACTTACGTCGTGACTAAGAGCTAATCAGCATAATTATGATCACATAGCCGCTATTATGTGTGGATGCTAATGACCTACCGGACTGAACCGTGGGAGCTCCCCTGCCTCGCGCAGTAGACTGAGGAAAAGGGGAGAAAAAAAAAAAAAAACATTTTTCAACCATTTCTCACTGTTTAACTACAATATTGTGCATAAGCAACAGACGGTCCACATGGAATTTTCACTGGCATAGCTAAAACTCAAAGAAAAAACATTCACAAATTTGGGCAGAAGGGAAAAGACCACTCAAATTCACTTTATGTGTTTTCTCTTCTTTTAATTGCTTATGTTGATGGAATATAAAAATATTATGCTTACATTTGTGGCTTATTGGATTTGCTTACAGCTACCAATAGGTTATTAACTGCTAATATTCACACTACTTCTGCAACATGGATGCAAAGTAAACAAAATCAGTTCGATTAGTGAATAAGAACACATTTTGTGTCTCAAAGTTCAAAAGAAAGAGCTGGGATGAGTTCTGGACAAGCTAATAAGGCCATCGCTAACACCAATGCTAATGATCTGAGAAAACGATCTGGGGAATCCAGAGTCCACACGAGGATGAGACGACATTATTGCTGCTAAATACCTGCAGCAGGTGCTCACATAAGCAGTCGAGTCCATTAACACATGTCCACTGGCATGCCATGTTTAATGTTCTATGACCGCTACAGTTACGCTTCTATAAAACATTTAGGATTCACACATACACTCTTGACCATCTGCTGTCCTCCTAAACGGTATCTATAATCAGTAGTATAACATACCTGTATAATTTAACCTCTATACTGTCAAAACAGAGCAGCTATGGAAAGTGGTGACTGTGAGACATGGCTTCATTCTTTCATTCCTCTTTTTCCGAGGGAAACTATTTGAGCATACGGCAAGCGAGCGAGGTCAAATCAATGAGCTGTCCCTGACATTATCACGAAGGAAAAGTCCTCATCAAATGGCAAAGGCCAATGTGCAATAATACTGTGCGGGAGAAAGAAAGCAGGTTCTGACGGCAGAACATGAATAGATATAACATCACTGAGGCACTAGCAGAGGTCACAGTGTATGGCGCTGATGTCAAGTGGCATAATGCTGCAATAATGTTTTGGAAAATGTCCACAGAGCATTGAGGGAATGCTTAGCACTGCTCAGGTGTGTCCGACACTGGTTCCTGTGCCAACAGACCTTCTCACCACAGCATCTGTAGCTGTCTGTCTAGCTGACACCAAAATACAAACATAAACACTCCCATTTTCTTACATGTAAAGTTAAAAATGTGATAATCCTAAAATTAGATATAAATGCAACTTTCTATTACGTGCTAAAACATGTTGCAATTACGACTATAAAAACACACAGTTTCCTTTTTTTCTGTAATACATTCAAATCTCAAATTGTCATTACGGTCATTATTTATTATTATTATTCGTTTTACGTCTCATGATTCTAAATGATGATTCTCATTACTGCAAACAGTGTTGGCCCATACTATAGACAATAATGTGGATTGCATTTGGCTCCGATGAGCCTGCAGGTCCCTGCTAGGAGATCCACACTAGAAGAACAGATCAAAACCGCCAACGCAAGGACGCTTCTCATCCCTTCCGACTGTAAATCATCCTATCATGACCCGGACATGTCCTTGACAGGTTTTGTGAAATTCACCCATGCTTATGCACAACATTCAGAAGAAGACAGGTTATTTATACACCCACGCACTGAAAGTCTGTCAAAAAACAAAAACAAAAAAAAACAGCATTTTTATAAATACAGATCTGACTCAGCCTCAGTCAGTTCCATTGATTGTCTTTGTAGCCCTGGAAGAAAGGCAGAGCACACAAACATTCGCATGAGAAAGGAAACACAAACATTTGTCAAATGAGAGCCTTATAGCCCTTTCTTTCAGCTCAGAGCAAAACATACAAACACATAATCCAGCTAAATTATTCACACAGACACACATGCACATATATATTCATAGACAAGCAGGGCCGTGCACAGACCTTTTGAGGGGCATGTGCTGAAACTGAAAAGGGGCACCCCCTCCCTTTTTTTTTATATCAAGATTATTTAGTAAGACTGCATAAAAGGAAGAAATGGTCAAATCTTAATGACAAATTCAATAACACAAAATAATAGTCTCAAAAGCTTTCGATTTATTCACGATTAATAACAACAACAATAATAATATTAGATATCGGTAATATAGATAAACATAAATATTTGTAGGGTCCTGTGTTTGTGAATTGCTCTTGTGTACTCCCTCTTTTTTTAAATTGCATTCATAGAGAAAAAAAATACTTGGCTCATACATAAACATGTTAACCAAACAGTGTTAATTTTGACACAAAATTTTTATTTAGTTTTAGTCTTAGTCTTTTTACTATAATTCTTTTTAGTTTTAGTCAAGTTTTAGTCATCTAATTTGTTTTAATTTTAGTCTTATTTTAGTCGACTAAAATTGCTTGGTATTTTAGTCGACTAAAATAAGACTAAAATCAATAACAGATTTACTAGACATTTTTTTACAGCTGGTATAGGAAACAAACTTAACCAAAATATATAAAACACAAATTCAACTTTATTTCAACACAACTGTGTCTTTATTTCGATTCAAAAGCTTTTATGCAGCAACAAACACTGTCATGATAATGTAAACAATAACTAGCTGCCAATTGACCATCAATAAAAGAAAAATAAAGTTAGGTCCAGGACCTTAAAGCTTACAGCTGAGCTGAACAATAAGTGCATACATTTAAAGTAAATATTTAATAAGTTGGGTGGATAAAAAAAGTAACAAGATTTTATAAGGTATTCATTTGTCTAGCAATATTGTATGTTTTAAATACTACAATATTGCTAGATTTGTATGTATAATGATAGGATGTGAACATTCATGTTTCACATGACTAATATAGAAATATTTGTGATATTGTCAACAAGTAGAACATTATAAAATATACTAAACATTAGTATAAATCAAATGTATTTATCATGATATTATGTATTAGTATTGTGCTCTCATCTAATTTGAAGAAGGGGCTATTTTACATTACTTTTCAGTTCGTAATATTATTGCTACAACATCTACGCACTGCAGTCTTCCACTTTTGCTTAGCTCAATAAACAAAAGAACATCGTTGTGAAATTACATTTGAGAAAATGTCCGGGTGGCTCGTCTGTAAATGTCTTTTCAAATTGGTTGTGTTCTTGCCACGAATGAGCGCTCCGCGTGCTTTACAGTTTGTTTTGTTTTGTTCGTCTTCAAACGTGAAGTGAGCTGTGGACATTTTGTCGCTCTTTTAGACATCACCTCTTCGAATGCCGTCTTCCCGGGAGCTCATTTAAAAACTGAAAACCTTCGCTTCACGTCTCAATAAGTCAGGCTCTGATTGGTTCTCTTCTCTCATGCAGTCTCGCCTGTTATGTTTTGCTGGGTCTTTGTTAATTCCTCGCATCTCTCCCGTCTGCTGATTTGATTTTCGTCACAGTCTATTTTCGTCTCGTCCTTTATTCGTTGACGATAATGTCAATCAATTTAGTCATAGTTTTAGTCTCCATCAGTGCCTTCTATTTTAGTTCTCGTTTCGTTTTCGTCCGCAAAAATATATTCGTGACGAAAATAATGACGAAAATATTTAGTCAACGAAATTAACACTGTAACCAAATTATTCAAATTAGCTTACAAAACCAAACAGAAACCAAAATCTTTTTTATTGAACTTTATGCACTTTTTTATGAACTTTGCAAAGAAAAAAAATATATTCTCTTTTTAGCTATTCTGTTTGGTTTTATAAGCTAATTTGTATTATTTGGTTAACATGATTATGAATGACATTGAGAAGAGGGGAAGGTGAGCAATGAGTCAAGTATTTTTGAATATAATTTAAGTAATTATGTCCAACTCAATTCCAGATTATAAGAAACTATAGCCATACCGTTACTATAACATATCCAACATGTATCCGCCTACCTGGCAAAAATTTGATACTGTGGTGGACCAGGGATGTTGGTCTCTTATTCACTACACTTTCCCTAAAATAAGCCAGCAATGAAAAAATAAATAAAAATGGTGTAAAAAGTACAGTTGCAGTGAAAAGCATTTCTGAAGGATCACGTGACACTGAAGAGTACTGAACTGGAGTAAAATTCAGCTTTGATCACAAAAATAAATTACATTTTAAAATAAATTCAAATAGAAAACAGTTATTTAAATTGTAAAAAATATTACACAATATTACTGTTTTGCTGTATTTTGGATCAAATAAACGAAGCCTTGGAATCAATCATGAATTACATTCTGCATGATAAAATATAAAGATTTCACAGTGATCTTCTATAAAAAAAATTGTTACTACATTACTGTAGTAAAACCATGTTTTACTACATTTTATACATGTGAGGACAAGCGGAGAGTATACTATAACATGATTAGCCTAAATGTTAATAAATTAAGCGTATCAGCAATCATAAATCAAAGAAGAAATTTCTTAGAAATATGTTATCCAAGTGACGAGGATCACTCGTCGCTTTGTGTAAGTGCCAGTACAAAACAGCGGGGGCGCACCTGTTATGATTCTCCGATGGTAAAAACAAATTATATGTTGTTCTATTACTTATCAATATATAGTTTTTGACCAGCGAATGTGTGCAAATGTGAATTTTTTTTTTTCGTCATTAAAACGGCGACGGCGTCACATTACATTTTCATCTACAGGTTACAAACTAGTTTTTGTAGCTGTATAGACGGAGCGCTCAGTTTTTCCTGTGGTAAAATGCATTTGGCCAAAATCGCATTACAGACTATTTAAGTGTTGACTGTATATTGGCTATGACTAGATGGCAAATGCTAGCCCTCTCTCTGAGGCGACGTCCCACATGTCTCAGTCAGTCAGACAGACATCCAATAAATAAAATATGAGCCTTTACAGACATAGTGTTTAGTAGTACTTATTCAAACAACAAGATATTTATTTACCCTTCGCAAAACTTTGTTCAGCTCAGCTGTTGTCTACTGTGCAGCTGCTGTGGAACTTCAGTTGATTCAATGAATATAGAGGGGGCGGAGTTATCAGCTTACTGACCGCTTGAGGTTCGAATAAGATTTACACAAGCTCGTTTTAAGAACTTTAATTTGCGAAATATTAGTAAAACAGACAGACAGAAGTAAAGGGTGACCAATAGCATTGATAAAAAAAAAAAAAAAAAAAAAAATACACCACTAAAAAAAGGGCACTTCGGAGTGTAAGGGCAAAAAGGGCATGTGCTCTGCACAGGTTGAGCCCTACCTGTGCACGTGCCTGTAGACAAGCTCCAATTTGACACTTCATTCCACCTACAGACCCGAGCCCAGAGGACAATTAGTCAAGCAGGCCTTGGGCAAGACAGATGCAGATGCCATATTTCTCTCTAATCCATTTATAGTGTCTCTGAGTTTCCATAGTCAGTGTGTGTGTGTGTGTGTGTGTGTGTGTGTGTGTGTTTATACTAATGATACACAAAGGATTCCAAAGTTGTATTAGCAGATTTTGTTCTTCAGAATTTCATTTTCTCCAAGAGAAACATCAAATATTGATTGGATTTTACACCATTCTGGCATACATGAGGTATAAAACACTAATTTCAGCTTCAGATATGAGGAAGGTGAGAATGATACAGCAATTCTGATGATTTAACATTTTTCAGTAAGATTAAGTATCATGAACTAACAATGAACAATACTTTTAAAGCATATATTTATCATGCATACGCCTAATTTGATATGGCTAAGTGTCAATTCATTAAAGGGGGGGTGAAATGCTATTTCATGCATATTGAGTTTTTTACACTGTTAAAGAGTTGGATTCCCATGCTAAACATGGACAAAGTTTCAAAAATTAAGTTGTACATTTGAAGGAGTATTTTTGTTCCCAAAATACTCCTTCCGGTTTGTCACAAGTTTCGGAAAGTTTTTTTCGAGTATGGCTCTGTGTGACGTTAGATGGAGCGGAATTTCCTTATATGGGTCCTAAGGGCACTTCTCCCGGAAGAGCGTGCGCTCCCGTATAGCAGAGCACTGAGAGGCTGAGCACAGACATTTCACTGATCAGAACGAGAGCGTCGCGAAAAGTCACAAAAGAAGTGTGTTTTTGGTTGCCAGGACAAGACAACCCTGCACAGATTACCAAAAAAAAAAACAGTATTAAGGGGTCAGTGGATGGAATTTATTTTTACAGAGCATCAACGTAGTTGTGCAAGTTTTTTTGTTTGTTCCCTGCATTTCGAAGATGCTTGTTTTACAAACAAGGCCCAGTTTGACGACGGATTTGCGTATCGTTTATTTCTTAAGGATAATGCAGTTTCAACGAAAAGGGTCACGATCGTGTGTTGGAACCGCAGGCGGTGAGTAAAACTGCTTCAAATATCTCTGCCTCCTTGTTAGTGCGTCCGCCTCCCATGCCGGAGACCCGGGTTCGAGCCCCGCTCGGAGCGAGTCGTTGCTGCTGCTCTCGTTCAGTTTCAGCCTCGGGATCTGATTCTGGATCATAAATAAATGGCTGAATCTGACTGTTAGCCATGGTTTGTTTTGGATGATGGTTTTATCCCTCACGGTAATGTCACAGCTTCCACATGCTCTCAACGCAAAAGCCTACTGGCGCTCGTGATTCTTTAGCTCCGACAAACGTCACGCCTCCAGCCGGTCGTGTTTTTCCGGGAAAAATCGGTACAGACTATCTTTCTCTTATGAATATAATAAAACTAAAGACTTTTTGGAGTTATGAAGGATGCAGTACTACTCTATAGGTACACAAGATTAACAGGATATTGAGTGAAAACGAGCATTTCACCCCCCCTTTAAGATTTATCTTGCACAATGACAGTTTGATGGTGCTAAATGTCAATTTTCTGAAACATCAAACACTTTTTTTTAATCTGTTTGAGAACACTTGACAACATTTGTACTGTTGCTAAGCTATATTATACTATGTTTACATCCGACTTTTTATTGTTTGCATCTATTTTGTGAAACTTTTATTCATATATTTAATATTGAATTGTATAAATATACTTGTGTACATACTTAAAACAAGTACTGAAGTAAGACTCCCCTTTAAATTCTTTGTTTTGAGTTTATTTTGTGAGGTTAAAGCCTTTAGGAGGGTCAGACCCCACAAATCCCCCATAACTCACAATGTATATAAATATGCACACAGAAATCTCAGTAAAACCAACGCTATCTCACGACCAATTCGTACGTATTTACGAGGTGGCTTATTCGTACAAATTTGTACGACCTCACTCGTATGATTTTATACGACCCCAGTGACGGTTAGGTTTAGGGGCGGGGTTAGGTGTAGGTCATTCGTACAAATTCATACGAATTGTGCAACTCGTAAAATACGTACGAATTTGGCAACAATCGTATGAATTTGTACGAGTGTGGTCGTACGAATTCGTACGAATAAGCCACCTTGTGAAAAATGTACGAATTGCCGTGAGATCGGGTTGGTAAAACTGAAAAACCTGTCATTTATAAACTTCTACAGAGTAGTTGTTGCCTCATGTAATTCTGCTTTCACCTACAAATAAGATTTTGGTATTCTGGTAAACTCACTTGACAGAATTTTGCAGATTACATCTGGGCTTAAATATTACAACTGGAGTTATTTTAGGCTGTTAACTTGGTTATGAGAAGTTTGTGAAAGCAGAAGAACTGTAAAAACCTGATCAGCCTTTCATCATAAGGTCTTCACACACACACACCTGAGTCTGTACGGCATCTTGTTACCTCTGAAAGACTGTCTTCGGTAGAGCCGCTATAATTCATCGAAATAAAAAAATGAGCGGGAAAACTGAGCCAAGGATGGAGAGGGATGAAAGGCGGGCGAGCTATAAATAGCCCACCTGGGCTGTTTCACTCATCCGTCTGCTTTTGAACTTGTCATCCGCCAAATTGGTGCTGTGGGCCATCTCATCCATCTCTTTTTGGAGAAGGGGTGAGGAGAGGTGCTAGAAGAGCCGTACCCTTGGCAACCACGCAATCCCTCATTCGCACACTGATCCATCACACCATCACATCCAAATCACAAAGACACACACACAAAGGTCCCCTTAACACCACATTCCCTGTCCAGATGGTATCTGGATATATATATTTTTAATGTATTAATTTTTATAAACATTAAAACAGTCCATCCAGAAGAAAAGTGTCATGCAATTGACCCAGAAATCAGAAAAGCAGGAAAACGAAAAAAGAAGCACATTGCAAGAGCAAAACAAAAAAGTGCAACACATTGCTCGGTATGACTAAAAGAGCTATTGCTACTGAAGATCTTGTGATATCAATGTTATATTACAATATATAGTGTTACTGATTGATAAAAGCTTGACAGAAAAATGTACAACCGACGCAAACAAATCAGGTCAGAATCTATCTTAGACCACCTTTGAATATGATGATCCATTCAGATGTGTCTCGGGTGCATTTACATCTGGATTTTAATGATACCAGTTGCAAAGGGCCATTAAAGCACCACAAAATGTTCTCTTTTTCTAATTTGGAACACTGAAATTACATGCTGTGTTTATCAATGCGTTAATGTGCAAATGGAGCTTTTCTTGAAGTGTTTGTGTGATTATCACCTGACAGATCATATTGGCTCTGCACCGGGTCTGATGAGCTAAATACAGTCAGGCAATGAGCCTCCCCGTCGATGCTGTAATCACGTTCAGTGCCAATAAATGTGATTACGTTGCAGTTACACACTTACACGAAAAAGCAAAACAGCAAATTTACCCAGAATTCCTCACACCGCACTCGTCAGATAAAAGAAGTGTATATTTCTAAGTAAATGATGCCGCTTCACACGTTATTACTTCGAATCAAAGCAGCCCTCTTCTTAAGCAAGTTGATTTACAGAGCGAGGTGAGAACAGCAATCTACCACTGTGAAGCGTGTTTGAGATCTTTTCTTTGATCCGTGGCATTTCATGCTCGGGGAAGCGTACTTCTTTGATAAACACTACTCTTTTGTTTGTGTTATAAGAGTGTACTGTGTGTGTGTGTGTGTGTGAGAGAGAGAGAGTGAGACAGAGTACAAGAAAGCAGCACTAGGGGGTGCTCAAACACAAACAGCTCCTTGGCACAGCCTTAGTGACACTCAGAGGTCCTGTGCACAGCATGTCCAAACCAAACTGAACTAACCTAAACCAAACTCTAATCCCAAAAGCAATCTGAGTCGCTGAAACCCGTCCAGAACTCTCCCTCTCCCGCACACCATCTGCTCCCAGCCAACAGGGGGCACAACTAAAAAAAGACTAAATTTTACATAGCCATGTCTCATGAGCTTATTCAGCTTACTTCAAACACAAGACGCTCAAAACAACTTGATTTGTTTCACAAAAAAAAAAAAAAAAAAAAAAAAAAAAAAAGATCAGGTTTGGAAGAACATGAAGGTGTTTGGTTGTTCTGTTTGTTATGTAACCCCACGGCAGCTTCTATGGCTATTTTCACGGCAAAGCAACAGGTTAAAATGCACACTCATGCACATCATTTTTAAGTTAAGGACAAGTAAGATTCTTTTTTACAAATGTTTTTAAAAAATGTTTTATCTTATACTTACCAAGGCTGCATATATTTGATAAAAAAAATACATATTTTGAAATATTGCCATTTAAAATTCTATTTCTATAATTCTAAATCCATTTCTATTTTAATGCATTTTAAGATGAATTTGTCCTGAGTGTCACATGATCCCTTGAAATCATATCTAATCTATTAATATGATTTGCTCTTCAGGAATTATTTCTTATTTACGCTGAAAACAGTTCATATTTAAAAAAGAGAGACTTTTTTCAGAATTCTTTGATGAATAGAAAGTTCAAAAGAACAGCATTTGTTTGAAATGGAAATCTTTAGTAACATAAAAGTCTTTACTGTCACTTTTGGCCACTTTAATTTAAAGTATTTAATCACTTTCATCTCTATAGACTGACTTTGATCAAATCTTTTCAAGTGTTTGAATAAAACAACTGTCCTTTTTGGATGTACTGTCCCTTTAACTGTGACACACCACTACAGAAAAATGACACCCCCAAAGTGAGATCCGAGTGTAATTTATCATTTCCACAAATTTGCTCTGAGCGATTACAGTTCGTTGGCCCCTAGTGGAATTATGCATCCGTTATGCTAACCTCTCATCCAAGCGTCTTTCGAGATGAATCACACCACTCTTCCGCACTAAAGTGCCAGACTCAAATCTGCCTTCTTATTCTCTGAGTACAATCTATATATTCATATTAATCCATGATCTCAGACGCCGCCTGAAAGTCACTAAAAATGGTCACAGTCAGACTCTCCCTCTCTGTGCTCGCAGACGGTGCCTATTAATCAAGCACGTCCTCAGGTCTTTACACCGTTCTGCGGTCAGCACTCTACTTTGCTCACACACTTTTCGTCTAAGGTATTCCAGCAAGACCTGTTCCAAAAAATCTCAGTCTGCATCTGCTTGTTTAAAACCACCGTGCAGGCATCACAGTCTCTCCTGAAGGACTTGAGAATCTCTGCATGTCTGACAAACAGGTTGTCTCATTAAGCCTGCTATAAATGTTTTCAGACGGGCCATTCCTCCGCTCACAGTGGCATCTCTGCTTCCCTCCATCCCTCTCTACTTTCACCTCCATTTATCTTCTTCTCTCCCTTCACTCACTCTGTCATCACTCAGCAGGGTGCACACTTTGGAGGTGTGATTGCACAGATGGAAAGGTGTAAATAAGAAAGGCTGTGCAACACACACATACACACACACAAACACACACACACACACACACACACACACACAAAGAGACAAAAAGGTCTAACAAAAAGGACATACAGTAGCTGAAAATACCCAGCAGTCTCTTTTTCTCTGTCTTATTGCTCCCTTTGGTAACGTGTGGCTGTGTCTGCAGCTATGATGAAGCAGCAGGTGTGTGTGTGACTCAGGTTTTATACCTGTGGAAGAGCAATAGCAGGTGTGTGTGTGCGTTAGCGACAGCTTGTTCTGTTAGCGAACCACAGGTGGAGCGCAGAGGTTGGCCTCCGTGGTTATCTGTCCTGCTGTGTGTGTGGGTATGTGTGTGTCTGTGATTTTATGCCCTCAACCCAGTGGACCTTGTGTGTGTGTGTGTGTGTGTTTGTTTCTCGTGATAAGAAAACAGACTGGATGAGCCATGTTCGAAAAAGAGTTGATATATACACACCTGTGACAAAAAATATATAATATAATATAATATAATATAATATAATATAATATAATATAATATAATATAATATAATATAATATATCGCAAATCATTATCCTTTTGTTCTTAGTTTTGTACATTTTACATTTGAAACTATTCACAATTTTATATATATATATATATATATATATATATATATATATATATATATATTCCATTAATCTAGAGTTATATTTCCTAATTTCTTATTGCCTTTTATATATTATGCATTTAATAAAAACACAATAAAAACGAATTAAAGAGAAAATTAAACATTTAAATACTTTAGTTAGTTAGTACAGGTCATTTGGCTAATTATATTACTGGCAGAGGATTTGTTCAATTTCTGGGTGCACACACTAGAAATTCTTTAGGGCAAAATGTCCCACTTTGGTTTTTAACTTTTACTGAAAATTGACGGGTTTTATGGTATTACACCACATATTTTCCAATATTTACATGATTTTTGTGACAGATTTACTGTAGCAGAGTCTATCATGGCTTACTGCTTTAATCTGTGTTTACTAAGAATCCTCAAGTGTCTTCTTGAACACTGAAAATACAGCTTATGTTAAGCATTAACATAAGCATAGCAATTAGCATAGCAAACACCTCTACTGATGGTGTGGCTGTAAAGCTACGACCTCCATCACAAACACCTAGCTTGCATTATCTATCACAAACAAAAATGCTGGAACATCCTCGCATTTAATCTCCTTTCAGTGATTCATCTTAATAAAGGGCTTATTGAAAACACATATTCCCCACACAATGCAACATAGAAAGGCCTTCATTAGCAGATAAAGTTGATGGGAAACTGTCATTAAATTATCTACCTCCTTTCATTTTTTTCCACTATTAATTTTTGCAAAGCCATCTGGCACATAATGAGGTGTAGAGCAGTTTAGATGCACTTTTCAATTAAATCTGACCTTCAAATGACAATGCGGGTGTGAACGAGAGAGATGAATGAGAAAAGTTTTGCGCGATGAGAAATTATTGATAATAAGATCAGTCTGAACCCTCTAATTACTACTGATAAGATAAACATAATCTGTGCAATATGTGACACCTATACTCTGTAGACTCTTAACAACAAGTACCGCATGATAGGAGATAAATCAAAAGACTAGAAAAAAAAATAGCAGGCTGATGATTTCCATACAATAAAAGTGAATGGGCTGTCAAAGTTCAAAATAACAAACAATAAGTAATTAAAATACCATAAAATTATTCCTTAGTACTTAGAGACTATATTTCAAGTGGTCTAACAACAACAACAACAACAGCAATAATAATAATAATAATTATTATAGCATTTTTGTAATGTATAAAATATTATACAATGTAAAATAAAATGAAATCACTTTTCTTGTAATTTTTTTAACCACCTAATTGATTCAATTTCAATATGGAAAAGAGAAACCTGGACACGCTGCTAATGCTCTCCTTTTTAAAATTATTTTATTTTATTTTATTAGAAGAAACTAAATCATATGAAGGAGAACAAATGATG
Organism: Carassius auratus; assembly: GCF_003368295.1. Classification (NCBI taxonomy): domain Eukaryota; kingdom Metazoa; phylum Chordata; class Actinopteri; order Cypriniformes; family Cyprinidae; genus Carassius; species Carassius auratus. The sequence continues at coordinate 10,760,665 of NC_039271.1, forward strand.
ACAAAATGATGACCTATGTCAAGCTTAAAAATGACAAACAAACAATAAATAAATAAATATATACATACATATCCACAACACAATATTATTAAAGGTGCTGTAGGGAACTTTTGTAAAAAAACATATTTTTTAAATATTTGTTAACCTATCATTATGTCCTGACAGTAGAATATGAGACAGATAATCTGTGAAAAAATCAAGCTCCTCTGGCTCCTCCCAGTGGTCCTATTGCCATTTGCAGAAACTCCATCGCTCCTTGTAAAAAATAACCAATCAGAGCTGCGGTCCGTAACTTTGTTTGTGTTCAAAATGTAGAAAAATGTATATAATAAGCGAGTACACCATGAATCCATTTTTCAAACCGTGTTTTTAGCTTGTCCTGAATCACTAGGGTGCACCTATAATAAGTGTTTATATTCGGACTATTTTAGATTGCTTTGGGGATACCGCGGCGGAGTAACCCAGTACCTTTGTGATTCTTCATAGACATAAACAGAGAGAAGTAGTTCCGGCTACGATGTTCTTCCGCAAGACGCAAGCAGTTCTGTTTATTAACCGCTAGAGCGTCAAAAGTTCCCTACCGCAGCTTTAAGTCATATGGCTTCTGATTGGCTCATCTGAATGAGTGAACAGCTCAATTTGAATGTACTAAAAGCCTTTTTTTGTATCTCATCGCCTCAATAGTGGCACAGTCAGACAGAACGACTCCAATAGCCACGCTGTTCTTCCCTTCACATTAATACAGCCCACTCTAATCATCAGAATATTACTTGTCAACCTCCCACTTCAGTCAACTACTGTTAATGGCGACCCAAGCTAATATACTATGACTAGCTCACACAGTTAAATAAACCCTTTGAAACATGTCACTCAAGTAAATTGGGCACCAAAAGCATTTGATGCAAATTGTTTTGCAGTTAGATGTGAGCTACATTATGCGAAACACTGCTGGTTGGAGACTAGAACACAAACACACACATAAACACATGATGTTACATCACAAAAACACACAATTTCAGTGCATTTGACATCCTCCTCTGTCCTTCAGCTCATGCTGCAAGGGTTTCCTGTGAGTTCATCAGCATTTAGACTTTCAGGAGAAAATAGGCTAAGAAAGCGTCTGAGGAAAAGAGATATACATATTTTGTGGAAGTAAGACAATCCAGTTTGTTCAGCCGTCTCTCTTTCCACAAACACTTTTGCCTCTTATCCTGTCTTCCCTCATCCAAGGAAAGCAAAGGTTTATGGATGACAAAGTAAGAGTGGAAAAGTTGGTTGCTGATAAGGAACAGTATTCAGAATGTTTGGTAAGAGCATTCCTGCAAAACTGGATTTTACAGAGTTCAGAAAAAATACAAGACAAGGCATATCAAAGACATCAAAATGCATGAGAGCTAAAATAAATAAATAAATAACATTTAAATAACATCAAATAAATATAAATAGCATTTGGGTAAGTTACATTGTGCTACAAGTGCTATTAATGTAAAAATACTATAAAATGCTTTTAATAACCTTATTAACACAGACACACTCACACACATACTGTATATACATACCTACACAAAATGTAAACGATTAAATATTCATATTATAAAAGTAATATATGATATTTGAAAAGTAATAATTTATTACAAACATATTGTTGATAAAAATAAAATGTAAACTTTTCGCAAAACATTTCTTAAAGCTATAATAAAATGACATGAATACAAAGAGATCTGGCCGTGGGTGTAATAGACTAGATTTTTTAAATAATTTGTATTTTCTTTATCACTCAAATTTGCCATTGATTCAAATAATAATGTTTACATAAATGCAGATGCAACACTTAAAGCATCCAACAAAAGATGTGCAAACCTCACATACAAGTGATTTCCAATAATGATTGAATATCCCCTCAGCGGTCAAGCTAGCTAACATCTCAAAATGATGCACCGAAAGAAACCCAGTGTTTGCAAATCAATAAGCTGCCATCAAAATTCAGCCGGGCTAACTATGAATCGATCAATCGACCAAAGCAAACCTGAGTGCTTCATCATTGGTTGGCGAAATTCAACCAATTACTGATCTGGCTGACTTGATATTCCTCACATCTTCATCAAACATCTGCTTTGACAACCCTGACTGACACACACAGTATCCAATGCTGGACATGTTTCTAGATAGCGCCACCTCACTGCAAGCTGTTTGCGTCTGCTTAACATTGCACAAACATTGTCGTTGTGAGGCGAGATGAATGGCCTGTATAAATCAGCGGCGTTCTCGCTAGGCTAACACTATGGCATGAATAATGGAGGAGCTGACAGCTATGATAGAGGGCCTACATATATAATACAAGTAGAAGTTACATGCAGGCCACGATGTGACCAAACAGCGCTTGAGCAAAGCTACGAGTCATTAAGGAACCGGATTATAATATACATACATGAACAATGACTATGCTAACATGATAATGATTAGTTGGACAGAATGAGCTTTGAGAGCTATGACAAAATTTATGAATTATTGCTTGGATAGGGGTTGTCAACTAGGGTTGTTTAAAAAAAGTGGAAAAATACAATGATAAGGTGGGTAAAAAAAAAAACAAAAAAAAAAAAACAACGGTAATAAGTAATAACTTCGGCTACTATTGTGGATAAATATGCTCATCAACATTTATTGTTAACTTCAGAAAAAATGTATGACAGAAGGCTGCAAATACAGCTATTATCTACTTGAAGAAAAATCTGAATCTCTGAAACTTTGTCCAAAACAAGCCCAAAGACTTTAACGGTATGGTGAGAAAATAAAAAGGAGACATTTTTTTTAAATGTTCCAAAGAGACTTATATTAACACATTTGGATTTTGCTATATGCCAAAGTTCCATGAATACAATCTGACAACAATGGTATCATAAATTATGATTCTTCACCTCAAATTATGCTAAAAATGTATTTTTAGGCTATTCCAGCTAACTGAGCATTCCATGGGATGATGCCTACTGTATACAAAAGTGATGATTGGCTCTTTAGTAAGGAAAGAATATAGCCACCATGTTGAATGCTAAAAAGAAGAAGAAATCAGTAATGACAATTCGTTGAAAGCATGTTTAGGTTCTAGCATTCAAGGTCAAGTGTTGGATTCCCAGGGAATTGTTGTTCTGATCAAATGTTTACCTTAAATGCAATGCAAGTCACTTTGGATTTACATTTAAGCATTTGGTATACACTTTTACCAAAAAGCCCTTAACATTGCATTCAAGGTACACATTTTGACAACCCTTGCTTTCTGTGCAAATAGAACACATGACCTTGGCATTGCTAGTTCCATGTGCTACAGTGTGAGCCACAGGAAGCTTTAAATTGGATAAAAGTGTCTCATTTAACCACAGTGAAGGCAACAAAGCCCATGCCAATGTGTCAAAAAAGAAGTTTAGAGTGCAGAGTACATCAGAAATGTGAGGGGGGGTTGGGGTAAATTGATGACATGCTGTAATATTGCTTGTATACACTTTGAGGGGTGGTAAATTACAGAAACCAGAATGATTCATCATGCACAGTAAAATCTAGACATGTCTGAACCTTGAACCATGAAAAAAAGAACCCGTATTGATTATTTTACAACAAATTTTATTTCTACCTTCAGTCGTCCATCCATCACCAAAAAGATGGATCACGATGGGTGACTGTCCTACAAAAGTCTTTTACAGATGCCCCAATTGTTTCATCCTGCTCTTTCTTTGAAGGTGGTTTTTGCAGAAACTCTCCATAAAATGTTTTTAATTGGGGTCAGGCACCACAAACCGTCCTAAAAATTCATTCCAAACTGGACCTTCTTTCTTGTGCAGAATTCAAAATATGTTTTGAAAAACTATCTCGTCCACACAATAAAAAAAATAAATAAATAAAAAAACATTGACTTTCCACTGACTTTTCATTTTGTGTGAAAAAAAAAATTAAATAAAAATTGAGTAATGAATGAATGACAATGAATGAGACATTTTTCTAAATATCTTCTTTTGTGTTCAACAGAAGAATGTTGTACCAGTTTGGAATGATATGATGGTGAAATATGATAGAAAATGCATGTTTATAGTGTTTATAATGATTGTAAACAATTGATTTACCTGTATTTTACAGCATTACTGAGCATAATAATAAAATATGACACTGATTAAACCTGTGTGGTTTCTCTCTCTACAGTACAATGCAATGTTGATCTGGTGAGACTTATTTTCCAAAAATGCGTGGGTAGTAATTTTCGAAAATGTCTTCAGCATATTCTTGACCAACATGAGTTCCCCTCAAACCTCCATTTTTCTTTCTCGCACTTTTCCCATGATTCACCTCAGCTCATGATCTTGCAGACAGTTTAACTTGGTCCTTGGAGTTGGAGTGATCCATTCTGAGGTTAATCAAGAGTGGCCCCTGGCTATCCCTGCAGGTGGAACGCTCCACCATTAGCAACGCTTTCTCAGCTAATTAGCTTTCCCTCACAGGTCAGTAGAAGTTAGATACACCATCTTTCATTCCATCCCCAGAGAACCTGGTATATGGTAGCCCACATGCGACAGGAAGGGATACTTTTTTTTTGTTTGCGCGAAATACTGCATGCTCACGTGGGTGCCGATCGACAAACAATATTGATGGCTGAGGAGAGAAGGTGAAAGGTGTTGTGTTTAAATGAGATTTTGCCAAGAGACGAAGGCATTATTAGATAAAAAGAATCGTTCCCGACTTTGTTTGCACCTTATCCATCCATCACTGCGAGGAATGGATCTGGGCCAAATCCCTGTCTGAGGATGGAGAGAGGTTCAGAGAGAGAGAACAAGTGAAAGAGATGTGGGGGTGCTAAATTGAGACACATTATTGCATGATGGGAAGGGGGTGTCACTTTACATGATCTCTCACTTTGATTGACAGCCGCATTCAGACCAACTCTCGCTGTGAGTCTCATCTAGGTTGACAAGCGGTGTGTGCGCATATGTCCCACTTAATGCAGCAACAAAACAGCTACAGACAATACACAGTAGGAGAGTTCACTTATAAATGGACACTGATCACAGGTGTGAAATATTTTTGATGTTACAATACTTTCTCATCCAATAGTCTTTTGTGAAGAGACAGTTATAAGTAAGCCATTAGTAGGTTCACTTCCTGAAGAGTGTAAACATGCATCGATCTGTTCGTTTGAGTGGCCTCACATGTCAACTTGTGACTTAATGCTGTGAATTTGGGGCAGGATAAGCTTTTCCATTGGGTTTAAGTGACTTATTTGGATAGTTTTGCAATTCCATTTGGTGCAGCTTACCACTATTGATGCTTTAAAGTCAACATGAAAACAAATGGACTCTAAATATATGTTCCTGAACCATTTATCAGTGCATGTTAGTCTTTCATCTGAAAAAAAAAAAAAAAAAAAAAAAAAAATTCTAATTGCTCCTCCTCTTAAACGACTTTCCTTTTTGGCTGACATCACCAAGCCCCCTCATTTTTCAACCCCTCCCTTCCAACCAATGACCAATCAATTTTCAATTAATTAAAAAGTTCTAGCCTACATTTTCTAATTTAATCGCATTTTCTTGACAAATTGATGTTGCAAAGTCGTCAATTTTAACTAAATACAGATTTTTTGTTATATGAAATACAATGTCTTTGAACAACGAACCTTAGAAAATGAACCCTTATTGATTATTTTATGACTAATTTTATTTATTTCAACTTTCAATCATCTATTTGTGACCAAACAGATGGATCATGATGGCGGACCATTCATCCTAGAAAATACTTTTACAAATGCACACCGTTCCATTCTGCTCAGTCAAGCTGGTTTTGAATGCATTTTACTGAATGTAATCTTACTGAGAAGTATTTTTCACAAACCTATACATTTCTAATGAATTCAAAAGTTCCAGCCTACATTATTTTCTTATATAACCATATTTTCTTGACAAATATAAAGATTTCGCTATTAATTAAATACATTAGAAGTCCGACTTTAATGAACGTCATAGGGTATATATTAAAGTCAATATAAATATGAATTCTCAATACTCATCTTGGGACATATTGTTAACATATTGTGCCCACTTTTCAGTTTCCAGACAATTACTTGTTCAATGGCAGTTATGTGTTCCTTTACATGTATCTGGAAGTCTACCAAATACATTCACCTAAGACTGTGCTTAAAGCAAAAGAGAATGGATATATCTGGATGGGTATATTTGGATATTTAATATATATATATATTTAAATATAACGTGTATTTAATCAGAAAGTGGACACAGACAGAAGAGGGTCAAAATAGGCATACACCACACATGTCCCATCTACCACTGTCAAACCCATCAGCCACACACACATATAGACAGAGACATCTGATAATTGGCTGGAGGTATAGGACTACATCTTTAGCTCAGAGGACACAAAAGAGTCTAGGGCCAGAGACACTGGCTGGAGGGATGGTGTTACAGTTGTGATAAGATCTAGTGATAACAGAAACCTGACAATCCAATCCTTCATGGAAAAACCCCTAACAGTAGCAACCCCCACAAGCACTAACCTGCTGAGAACAGCATATTACCCAGGACAGACCCCTGGGGGACACGTCCTTCTGTGTCATGACGGAAGGGAGATAGGGGATCACATGCATGTGTGTGTGTGTTATATGTGGGATTTACAGGAAATAAAGAAAGCTGCATGACCAGGATGGCACACAACAGGGAATTTAGGGCCTGTTGCTCAAGGCAAGAAGTGAGAAGGAGCCTTGGACCCATCCCCGGAGAGCTGGATGGGATAAGTGTGGGAAAAAAAACAAAAAGAGAAGTCAGGCAGAGAGGATAAAGAGAAAAGTCAGCATGTGGCGCAAGCAGATAGATCTCAGCTGGATTTCTGTTGGGCACCATCGATTTCTGAGGGATTTGAACTAAACGGTACTTTGGAGAGTCTACAGAGGGAAAGAGGGAGATACAAACAACAACAAAAAAGAGCGAATGATAGACACAGAGTGGCTCATAGCATTGCTTGATTGCATGAAACTTTAATCAGCCCTGCCACTGCTGCTCTGCGCATTAGCTTCAAGCTATAAATTTTAGCCATGCACCAAGTGCAAATACAAAAGCAGTATTATATGTTTGTTTCATAAAGAGCAACAAAGATGAGAAGAGTTTTTAGGAGTTAGTCTAAGAGTTACAGATATTACTTTCTGATATGGGCTGTTCAACGTTTAATTTTTTATTCATTTTAAAGTGAGATTGAAGTAAATGAAACATCTAAGTGGGTGTAGTTTTGAAGTTCTCCAATTAGGCTAACTCAACTCCATTATGCCAGAGGAAAATTGAAAACAAAAATATCATGTTTGCATGGAACGACAGTGTTTCCATGGAAACAATTTGACCGGTGTGAACTGAGCCACACTGAATTTGCAAACTGCAGCATAAACACATTATAAAATTGAAGACCGTTTAATTTGGTTTAGCGTAATTCGATTTTAGAATTTTCATTTGATTCAGCATTTAACTATTTTGTGTCATGATGAATGAGCAATGTATAGGTTCGAGTTTGGTTTGCAACATTTCTTAAGCCTGTTTTCGAATTTATCCACCGCTTCCTGTGTTCTCTTTACTATTTTCATTCATCTGACTGTTTTTTCTAGTCACAATATGGACAGACAAGTGGCAAAATATAAAATGCAACCATATGCAAAGAGATTAAAAAAGTAAACAATTGTTGCAAACAATTAAAAACTCCAAAAAGTATTTTTTGAAACATTTTTATTATTGAGAAATCATGTAGAAACACTGTCATATATTTTAATCAACTGCCAGTTTCATCAAGTCAGTGGCATTTAAAGGGACATGGATAATGGCAACACATGTTAAGCTAAGTAACAGCAACTGCAATGCTATATTTATCTCTAGCATCACAATTTAAGAACAGTGTGAGCCTTATACCCGAGCAAGTCTGACACATGCACAGGTGAAACCCTTACACCACTGGTGTACACAGTTAGAGCCAGGCATGTGGAAACAAAGGGTCAACCGAGCAGGTAAGACGAGTTGCCCTAGAGAGGTTGATTAAGAGACAGAGAGAAATATAGAGACCATAAGGCAGAAAAAAACATGGGTAATAGGAGATTGCTTCTCGGATAACAGAAGACATTTGCTTACATAACTTTGTGGCTTTCCCAGGAAACTTGTATACCAACAACCCTCAGTCCTATGACTGCCATGAAGGCTAAAACTGGAGAAGGTCAGGTGAACGATTGCCTAAAACAACTTTCTACATGCATACTATCGCTGACTGTGCAGTTCTGTACTTTATAAAAAAGTATTTAAAAAAATTGGTAAACGGGTAAATGGTAAATCAAGCATGATAGATTTCCCGAGACAAACCAATTGACATTTGAAAATAAAATAAAAATAAAAACATTCCTTAGTCAATGGCTAATATAATAGCACCTGGAGACATGACAAAACTGGCAACAGCTCAAACCAAAATAATAAAAGTATTTAAAGATAATGCCTTACTGTGATATTACCACTAGTATGATTACATTTTTTAAATTAGTGTTTTGTGTGCAAAATAAACAGAAGTTACAACATTTATGTGGGAGTTCTGGAGACGAGAGGGAGGGGACACACAGATTAGCTGGCCGCTGAAGACGCTTTCTGGGACGTAATTTCTTGTACTTCATCCAAAGCCATATCAGTGTAGAACACACAATACAGGAGATTAGTCACGCATCCCATTAGCTTTCCCAACTCACCCGACCGCAATGCACAAAAACTTCTTAAGACTTGACAATTACTGCCAGCATCCGAATGCACACACATGGAATCAGAGGTTTGAAAAGATCGAACCAATTTATGCTGGACATACTGAGATTATAACAGCCTACTGGTTAGTATGTGCTACTGAAAGCAAAACAACAACAACAACAACAACGACAGAAAACAATCCATTTCAATGGACTGATCTGGCCCCAAAAATCTGAAGTAACTAAAGTGGGCCATGGGGTTATGGGGGTTATGTATGACAAAGTATGGAAATGATTGTACATGCCCTAGATAGTGGTCTGACCTCATATAATAAGTGAACTCAGCACCTCACTGGCATAAGTTAAATGGAGCAACACTATAAAGAGTTCACGATCTTAAATAAGAGAGAGGGACTGCAAATGTACTGTATGTGAATGCATGTTAAGCAAAAATATATGATTTTGACACCAAATGTGATGCAAAATATATTACATACATGTGTACTGTATATAGAATAGAATAGAATAGAATAGAATACCAATTGATAAATAACAATGTCAGCTTAAATAACATAACATAGCATAACATAATATGCTGAATACTGCACGTATGCACAAACAAAAATATCCAAAAGCAATGTTTTGCCCCAGTGACAAAGCTGTAACTTCCAGTTGCCTCTGCTTCCATGTAACCATCATTAAAATGCCAGTCACAGTTTTCTCTCTCTCTGCTCTTGGCAGCAGTGGCCTGCAGCCAGGATTTGGTGCTAAGCTGTGTTTATGTAACCGGCGATGGTGGAACACGGCATGTTTTAATCTGGCACGATGTAATGGAGGTGTTTAATTACATCTACGTGTACCCCTGTTTCCACTGAATTAGAAACACAGAATGACCCCAAAACAGCCCACTGTGCTGGAAATACACACTGGTGGACTTTAGGACAACATAAAACGGCGGTTTCAAACTGAACAACCTGAATCTCTACACAGAAAATAACATGATTTTTAATTAAATGCATTGTGCATTTGCTTTGATAACCGTTATAAACTACAAAACCAGCAGAATAGTTACACTTGATCTAATTTAACATAGGCAGAACTTAACATTTATATTCCAATGTTAATGTACAAAGACCAAACTGCTTCAATTGCAGCAGTTACTTAATTTCAGTCACATTTCAGTAGTCCGTGGCAACATATTAATCCATATTGTGAAACAAAGTCGCAATTGTGAGAAATAATCATAATGCAGACTATAATTACAGTATGTTCTTTAATGAAAGCCTATATTGCAAATAACTGCTGATAAACATCCAGCTAACAAAAATATGTTCTAAGAAAGTTTTGGTAATATTCCCATTCAGTTGAAAGACATTTCTGAATGTTTAAAATGTTTTTCTTGGTTGTATTGTAATTCTGCATACCAAAACGTTGCCAATCACATCATCCTAATTATATGTGTGCTGCTGTAGGGAGAAGTGTGTATTTGATTGTTTTTTGTGTATGTGTGTGTACTTTAGACAGCAATGGCGTGAGAATACCTTTCATATCTGTGTGAAATGGAAAGGCACAATCAAACCATGTCAAATCTTTAGGTGAGCAAGAAAGGACATTCCTCTAACCCTTTAACTCCAGCATCCACAACACACACACACCTTACACAGTCTATGGGCTTTAAATTAATCTGGCCATGCTGCTCAGCCCTAATAATTCCCAGCCAGCTATAAGAACATTAATAAGGTATAATCCAATTACAACAATCCTCATTTACCACCCACAGATGCAAAGTACCTATACACACACAAACATACGGACAGGGTTCATTAAGCTGCAAATTGCAGACTCAAAATCACATGCACAAGAACATACACTTATAATTAAGAACAATGCATGCAATTGCATTTCCAAGGCTGCATTTGGAAGCAAATGTATCATAATACTGACAAACGTGCAACGCTCCATGCGAGATTTACAAAATGTAATCTATTACAGAATATAAACCACATGTCAGTCTTCCTGATTAGAGACACCATTCGTTACATAAGAAAATTGGATAATGTATTCATAGCTCATATATATATATATTAATTTATTCTGAATATGGCTGAAATTCAATATTCATAAACTAGTAGCGTTTATCAAAATTATAATAATAAAAACATGAGAGAAGAAAAAAAAAACACTTTTGACAATCTGTTGAGCAAACAATCAAAAATAAATATATAAATAAATAAAAAATACCATTCTCAAAAGAAACTCAAATAATAGACATGCTCATAGCAAAACATGATTGGATTTGACTCCCATCTTTTGTTCCCAATTTGAAATTTCCACTCAAAATTTTATGTTTCATTCAGTGCATTACTTAATTATTACATTTTTTTTTTTTTGTGAAATGCACTTGCAATTTCTAAAAGAAGATAATTTCAGCAAATCCTACACCTTTGTTTCAGCATAAAAATATGTAATGTGACAACAACACTAGTTAAACACTTATGTGCACACTATTTCATATACTGTGTCTGGTAGGCAGCATACAGTATATAAATATTCCATTGAGAAATTCCTCCTTTTATTCCATAAACCCACTTCAGTGAAAAAATTATTTGATTGCACTGTTCAGGACTGTAATATGTTCCCAAGATTAGCAAAAACGTAATTACACAAATCCATCTCTGTGAATGCAACTGTAATCAAATTACACTTTTTCTTATTGCAGCCCAACCTCATTACAGTTATGTTTTGTAATCCTATTATATAACCAAATTACCTGTTTGCTACTATTCAATTTTAGTATACACGCTAAAGTGCATAACCACACACACACACACAAACACACACACAAACTTGTGCTTCCTCCTCCTGGAGCTGTCAGTGGGTTCCACACCACATGCTCTGCCAACATCTTCTCCTCTTTGGCTGTCACCCAGGGCAACACAAGACACACTACCCATCATGACTGATACCGTCTGACTGACCGTCACACACACACACATACACAACTCATAATTAGACCTGAGTTTGATTCCTTCCCAAACCACAATGGTGGCAGACATTGAAATTCAACGCACGATCCGCTGCGTCCATCAGTGTAATGTGAACCAAATATTGACAGTGGCATAATACGTGTCTGAATCTCTCACAGACTGACCTGCGGACACACTCACATACACTTTGCATGATAAACAATATTGCTAATTATCTGCCTTTGTTCTCAAGCCCTCTAATGTGCCGATAATGAGTTAACACAAATGATTATGTTCATTTTCATTCTGCTAATGTCCATCACGAATGCAGTCATTCTCTTCAGCAAATGAAGGAGATGTGTAAATGTCACAATTTTTGATATTTCATTTGTTCTGTGACATTTTACTAAACCTGATCTCACTTTTGTTTTATCCAGCTCTCCAGAGAATTTACCACACAAACACTAAAGTGACAGTGGAACTTTCTTCTTTCAGACACTTGCAGTCTGTGTGTATAATCAGGAAAGTGTGGTTAAAATGAGCAATATATTTTTATTTTCCTTTTAACTTTTTTTATGTTTGTATAAACTATAAAGCAGCTTTGGAACATTGTGTGAAGCAAAAAGTGCAGTGCAAAAACACTGAACTGAAAACTGAGTTAATGTGTCCTGTTACCTACATTGTGTTGTGTGGGTGTAATTCTGCCATCATGTCCTCAGAACAGTCCTTTATTAGCACTTTCTTCTCTTTTAAAGGGTTTTCAATATTTACAGCACCAGGAAGCGACCTTGACTGAGATGGTCTAAAAAATAAGCTTTTTTTTTTTTCTTGTTAACATTTTATAATAAATGTCAAGCACTATAATTGTATTAGAATTAAAATGTAGATATAAACTCAGGAATCAATAAAAAATTTGGAAGTTTAAGAATGTTCAGTGTTATATTTTATCCTTTTATCCCTTGTTTAATAATCTGGATTTCAATTAATGGTTAATCTAAAAATTAATAAATGTTTAATTCATTTGTCAGGGTTTTGCACTGTCACTATGTTTTATGTTTTTGTTTCTTGTGTCCAGTGTCAGCACATGGCCTTGTTAGTTATTTTCTCGCCATGTGCTCCTTTAGCTTCTCCTCCTTGTTTCTTCTTTTCCACACCCTCTTGTTACCGTAGTTGGTCTAATTGTGCTCACCTGTCCCTCATGTATTTTCCTCCCTACTTATAGTGCACCTTACGCTTTTGTGTTTTCTGGTCCGTGGTCATTTTCACTCCCTCTGTCTCGCTGTCTGGTTGGTCTTGTGTCCTTGTTTTGTCTAGTCCTTGTAATTTCATGCTCTTGTCTTGCTCCTTGTTTTAGTAATTTGTTTGTTCTTGCCTTTTGTTTTTATTTGTAGTATTTTAGTTTTTCTAGTCTTGATTCTTGGTTTTGTTTGATTTATTCTGAGTTGGTTAAATTTGTAATTTCTTATTTTGCTACTTAACCTTTTATTAGCTCATTTGGCTTATATTTTTCCTTGTCTAGAGTAATTGTTTTTTTGTTTTTTTTTTGGTCAAGTTTTGTCCTGTCTAGTCTTGTGTTTGAGTTCCTGACCTGTCCCCATGTGTCCTGCCCTGGTTCTACCTGCCTGGTATTTGGTCTGTCTCAAGTTCCTGAGCTCTGCTCTATGGTGCCTTGTGTGGTCTTCTCTATCAACCTGGTCTTGCTGCCCTCTCTTTTGCCAAAGTATTCTGCCAGTTGTTTCCTGAAGCCATCCCAGTGGCCTTCCCTAGCTGTTCCTGTTGTGGTATCTTTTGTGCACTTCACTACCTCTTGTATCAGTCTGTCTAGTCAATAAAACCTTGTTATTTCAATGCAATTGGGTCCTCCTTCCTAGATCCCTGACAGTATTATCTTTGAGTCTCTCTTTTCCAAACAGTGAAATCCTATGAAATCAGTGACCAGGGGCTGTCAAGCTTAAAATAAATAAAATCTGTAAAGTGGTCATGTATATTTTATAAGCCTTTTGATCATTTTCCTCCCTAAAGTAGTTTTCAAACTTTATTTGCATATTCATACTTGGCAGGTAATGACACAGTATGTCATGTCTGAAAATGTCAAATTAAATTGATTCACATATCTATTGTAATCAATAATTATATGAATATATTGAATGCATCACAAACAAGATTGAAGAGCTTTGGTAAAAACTAAATTATATATTTTTGTCTTTTTTTTAATACTTGACAGCCACCGATCATTGTCTGCTTTCATCCTATAATGAGCGTGATGTGTGTGACAAGATTAACACAGAACTTCTTTAAAAGCTTCAACCTGAGTCTCTAACTAGCATCAAGGGAATATAGTAGTGCCATTTACTTAGGGAGAAAGAAAAGAGAGAGACATTGAGATCTGTCTGTAGGCGGGTTGTCTGACACATCCTCTCTTCTAGTACTTGTCAAACATGGCCTCGTGGGCGTTTAGCTTCAGTCTCTCTCATTCAGTTTTTTTAAGTCCAAATGTGACTGGGATGTTAAATAAGAAAGCTTGTGGACTTGTACTCTAAATAAAGATGTTTAAGTGTTCGTATCTTTACAGTGATTCAATCATGAGATGAGAGAAGATACATTTTGGCAAACAATATGAGAATCTTGAAGCATCTCATGATTCAATTTTAATTCAAATTTAAATTCACTTCCAGTTGGTATCATACATTTGAAAAAAAGTATTATCATACTCATAGGACTTCAAACCGTAAACCCAGTAGACAACACGCCGTAAAACAAAATGAAACTCAGACGTCTTTACAAGCTGTGGCTCCTTGGGGGCCGTGAAAATGAACCCTAATCATTGGTTTTAGTTCATCATTGGAGTAATAAGGGCTTCTTTCTACAAGCTGTGTAATTTATAGATGAATATAATTGAGAAAGAGAGCGAGCAGGAAAGAAAGCATTTTCTTTTTACACCTGACTACTATCAAACTGTGGTTTATGGAGCGGATACATGACCCCTGAGCCAGACATACCCCAAATACAGGGGACCCGGAGACACAAACAGCCGCGACACATTGATCTGTCCCTCATAAAGGAAAAATTCTTATCAAAGGGCCAGAAGAACCAGAATAAGGCCATGATTGTGTCCCTTCAATAATGTCTGGCAAAGGCAAATTTGTTCCCAAATAACTCAAACACACTGGGTATTTCTACAGGAGAAAAAGAGATGATTGACAGGATTAGGGAGTGTCTTTGGGCTGTGTCCCAAAACTAAAAAAAACTAACACTAACTATCTATTAATCTATCCATCCATCCATCAGTCAATCTGTCTGTCTATCCATCCATCCAACCAACCAACCAAACAAACAACCACGTGTCCATTCACCCATCCATCCATTTTATTATCCATTTATCCGTTCATCAATCCATCTATCCACTCATCCATCCATCTTAGCATCCATGCATCCATCCATCCATCCATCCATCTTTGTATCCGTCCATCCAACCAGCCATGCAACCAACCACATCTCCATCCAAGCCATCCATTTTAGCATCCATGTAAGGAAGTTTGGGATGCATCCATCCACCCACCATTAGAATATACTGCAATCTTGACTGACTATAATCATGAACTCTTTCATTATGATATCTGGGCTGTATTTTCTCAAGCCTGCGAAAAATAGAGACAGATTACATGGGTATGCATCATGTGTTTGTTGTAATACTTGGAAACACAAAGCAAAATGACCAAAACTAATCTCCTTTGGCCACTTAAGCAGCACCAATCCCTTTTGATGAAACAAGCACATTGACACAGTATGTTCTCACAAATGAACTGATGCCAAGGGTGTGACAAAGACAGCAGGACTTTTTCAGTGTATGCTTTATTTCTCCCAGCGGCGAGGTTTCAATCACGTTTGGACTGATAAAAATGCATTTTCTTCCTCAAGCACATCTCTCTTGTAGTTCATTCAAAGGAAAATCCTTAGTGCTTTCCATCTGCCTTTCTACACCTGTACATGGCAGACTGGTGCTTTTTCTTTGCATTGCTTTCATTCATGTTCTTTTTTTTGTCCCCAAAGCCCATTGATGGACAGGAAATCTGGATAGCTGTATTAGGAATTTGGTTCCGAAAAAAAAAAAAAAAATCCTACCATCAAAGTCACACTCTTCCCAACACCACGGAATATTTCTCTTCCTCATTTTTTTATGCGGTGTAGCTGAGGGCAGCCGTATTTGCAATCATCAAGGTTTAATGGCTGGTTAAACAGAGCTTATGTTTCTAAAGATTCCTCCTAGCCACGGAAACATTCTCTTCCACAAACACTGCTGCATACTAATACCGGCTGGCGTATTGTGAGGGTTAGTAAATGTCTCCAGGGTGTGTGTGTGTGTGTTTGAGAGTGCATGATGTGTGTAGATGTTGTGTTTGGGAGATGAGGGGCCAGTTTGTGGGAATCTAGAGGGGTTTCCATAAGCTGGTTAATTAAACACTAAGGAGTCACTGACGGAATGAACTAAAACCTAAAGACATCAGAGAAAATACAAACATATATGCATCCCACAGGGATTACTGGTAAATGCTGATACATTCTAGTGATGTCTGATTTGTGAAAGTATAATTTTATTAATTGATACACATTTGTAAATAACCCAACTCAAAGGAAGACAACTGAAGGGGATAGTTCACCTAAACAGCAAATTCTGTTATTATTTAAAATATTTATGTAGTTATGTACTCTTGCTTTTGAAGAATGCCATTATAGCACCATAAAAGCAAGAAATGCAAGCGGATAAACAGATGTTTCTATGTTACGACTAATAACCAATAAATAGTTGATATAAAAAATAAATAAATAAGTATATTTAGTGTTTTAAATGACACTATTATATTATTAATAATTAGGTAAATCATTGGCTATATTAGTTTATTATGAATTATTACATAAATTGTAAAATGATTAATTATTAAAGTGATTAACTTTGTAAGAGAGGGGTATGATTAATTAAATAATATTTATCAACTGAAATCAATAAAAAACTTAATGTCATGAACTGACATTAAAACAGTAAAAATAATAAAAAAAACCCACATGAGAAAAACAGACGATATGAAACAGCACAACAATTCTTCAAGAATGTCTAATATTTTTTTTTCAAGAAAAAAAAAATCATACAAATTTATGATAGAGAAAACAACAGCACTGGTTTCAATATAACAGTGATAAACAGCGGTATTTAACAAAATATATAAAAAAAATAATAAAATGGTAGTACTTTGAGCACTTATGAATGCATAAATAAATCAATTAGCTAAAATGAATTAGACTTCAAGGCTGACCTATTCATACACTAACAAAGGCCACTTACAATGTATAATGAAATCATTTGTGTCTAAGTTCAATACAATTCTAATTTGATCATTACAGCTCGAACTGGAGGAATGATATAAATTCTGCACCAGCTTTTGTTTTGAATCTCTCAGTGCTGAGAATCAATGTACACACACACAAAAAGAAAGAAACCTTCTCCTGTGTGCAGGAATATAAATCAAATTTTCACTCTCTCCTTCTGTTCCTCTAACTGAGAATATGCAATCTATCTTTACCCCAGAGCAGCTCTGTAAAGACATAATTTCACATATATAGATAGCACAATCAAGTGCAAAGAAGGTAAATTCAAGCTCTTTCTCTGGGGATTTGGCCTGTAATTGGCTGACCAGGCTGAACAGGAGTAGTGCTCCTCAGTGTTTTTGTTCTTCAAGTAAACATGTCAAACATATATATAAATTTTTTTTTACAAGCAGACTAATATCTAACACACTACCTCTTTATTTTCCCATCCTCTACTTTAAACAGCCCATGGGGCACAGGAAACTTAATATAGAGGGTTTTCAGCAGTGGGAAGATTGAATATTCTAATAACAAACCGGCAAATGCACGCAAACATACACTCCAATGTAAACATACATTAATGTGTGTTGCACCGTAAACAACGAATATTAAATGACGCAGGGGAAAGGGCTCGTGTAACATTTATAAAGACCTAAATGTTCATTCAAGCTGAGCGATGAAAGGACAACTCATAAAATATAGAGCATAACGCGCACAGTCACATACACATACACACAGAAAGCTGATAAAACAATTTTCACAGCCTGCCATTACCAAAAGTAAACCAGAGTGGCTTAGTACATGAACTGTTGAATAATTTACAAGCCCGCCAGAGATGGCATGATGATTGTGAGTGAAGGACACGGTCGGTCAGGATACTGAAGGCTTAATGTAGGCTATGATTTAATCCTGTAATGGCACAGACTGTTGAAATACACTAGGCTAAAAGTATATGGATATTTCCTAATTAAAGGGCTTGAATAGGCCCCTTAAATCAAATGAAGACCAAATAATAATGCTTTGCCATACGTTATGAAATTCTAGAGTATTAAAAGAATGGGTAACACTTTATAATAACTGCACACTATTAATCATTAATTAAGCATTAGTAAACAGATAATTCATAATTTATAAAGCATTAATAGACAGTAATAATCAGTTTATAAATACAGATATAAATGCTTTATTCTTGATTTAAAAGCATATCTATAATGTGTAATCTCATACTCAAATTCATGATCAATTTATAATTTCTCAGTGAAGTATAGCATTATTTACAAACCAGTTATTTAGGAGTTGCCAGTGATTCATAAGATCACAAGAAATGTAGTAAATTCAGGTAGTTATAAAGCATTTAGTAGTGGTCAGTTAACTATTTATGTGAGCTCATCTAAAGTGAGGACTAGTTATGCCTTGTAAAGCATTTATAAAGGATATTTAAAGGCTCAGTTATCTTCTAAACAAAAAACGGAAACAAACACAACACAGTGATACAGAACATAGAAATATTAACAGCCTTTAAATCTCATTTGTAAAAGCTTTACAAGGCATAAATAGCCCTCACTTTAGATGAGCACACAAAAATAGTTAATTAACAACTACATGAATTAACCCTGAATTACAGTAGAAATACATGTTAATAAACCATTTATTAACACTATAAGTAACTATTACTATATGTCTGAATAAAAAGATGTATGAATGCACATTTAAATGACTAATAAACTATTTACTTACAATTTCTAAGTGATCTTATGAACCACGGACAACTCCTTAATAACTGGTGTGTAAATAATGCTATACTTAATTTAGAAATAATAAATTAATAAAGTATGAAAAAACAATTATTAAATACATTATAGATATGCTTTTAAATCAGTTATAAAGCATGTATATCTGTATTTATAAACTGCCTATAAATGTCTATTAATGCTTTATAAATGATTAACTGTTTCCTGATGCTTAACTAATGATTAATAGCATGCAGTTATTATAAAGTGTTACCAAAGAAGGAAATCACAATGAAATGTTCAACAAGCAGATGCAGGGCCGTAGCTGGGGTTTGTGGGGCCACGGTGCAGGTTGTACCCTTGGACACTTTTTGAAATTGTGTAAATAGCAAAGATAAACAAATGAAACAATGTTTACGTTTTTTTTAAGGTTGTAGGTTTTTATATAAACCAACATAGAAGTGACTACAACTGCAATTCATCGACTGGCCGCTAGAGGCTGGCTCCGAAAGGGAGTCAATCCCATAGACTCCCTATGTTAAAATGCCTAACTTTACAGCAGAAAAAAAAAAAACGTGTTTACAGATTGGTACAAAAAGTTATTTGGGTCTATATAGCTAATTTTGCCTTTCGTGACAACTGTGAGGGGTGTGAATTTTCATATAACTTATCCGTTTATATTATATAAAGCCTTAAAGTTTTTGAATAATTAAGGGCTCAGCCACTTGAGTGACAGGTGGATTGCTGCTGCTGTCCAATTTTGCCCATTATTCGATTATCCAGGAGTGACACACGGTGACACGCTGCCAAGATGGCGAAGGCCGCATCCAACCACACACACACACACACACACAAACATGTGTACAGATATATAACAAATATAAAATCATTTCCAGGGACAATGGACACATTTTCTTTTTAGTCGTCACAATACAAAAATAAGCAACATGCTGAGATCAGAATCAAGCATTCAAGTGACGTGAATTATTTTATTTTTTTCATCTTTGTAATAACATGCACTGGTTAATAATGGACAATACGACCACAGACATTAATCAAATAAATACAACCTTTATCTCATGGTGCCTTAACACTCTTGTTGTAAACCATCAGATTCTAAGCTTATTTGTTTTCCATTGGTCTCCGCCGGTCCCTTCACCACCCGCCTCATCCCAGACTGATAAAGACTGTGAGTGTCACTTTGTTTCATGCTTGGTACTTATCTAGATCAAGGGTAATGCAGTCAAGAGTTCAATACTGTTTGCTGCACTCTAAAGAAGGCAATTGAACCGAAACAGACTTCAGCTGAGATAAGTGCTTTCTGGCCTGAGTGAAAGAGAGATTACAGATATTTGTTGAACTCGCATCACATGTGAAATTTGGCGTGTCTACATTGCTGGACAGCTAAACACATTCGAAGAAATGGAAACTTCAGAGATCAGGTTGGCGAAGCATTTGACAGAGGTTGTTAAAGCAAGGCACCTGATAGCTTGTTGATGCCTTTAAACTCCCGCACAAGTAAACGACAGAGAGGAAATACACGTGTAGCATCTGTGTGAGAAGCTGGCTCAAGTTAGTACCAAAACTACACAAGCACAACTAGCAGGGGCATCATGTCTGAGAAAAGAAGGAAAATAATTATTAATATATAGTAATATATAGTTATTACTATGAGTAAAGAACATTTTTGTAGTCAATATTATGGAGTATTCCAGCAAGAGCAACAGTTTGAATTTTGGTTTCTTGTACAAAAATGCAGATTTCCGCCTCACAAAATGTTATTTGAGTCATGGAGATTACTCGTGAAATACTGTGATGTTTTTATAAGCTGTTTAGACTCACATTATGGCGGCACCCATTCACTGCAGAGGACCCATTAATAAGCAAGTGATGCAATGCTAAATTTCTCAAATTCTGAAGAACGAAACTCATCTACATCTTAGATAGCCTGAGGTCGAGTAGATTTTCAGCAGTTTTAAATTTTTTTAAGGGGGGGTGACGAATTCCTTTAAAACAGTGGTCTCAAACTCAATTCCTGGAGGGCCACCCTCCTGGAATTGAGTTTGAGACCAATGCTTTAAAACAATACAATAATTTCAGCATTCTGCACTTCTGTCCCTCACAGCCTCATTTTCATTCATGTCAAATAAAATATGGCTTTAGCTCTGACCAAGATCTGTTGGAACAAAAATAAGAACATGAGCAGGGCAGTGAGAAGAGTGACAGGATCACAAATGCGCTTTTCATCTTAATGCAAACTGAAAGGGATGGAATAATGACAGTTAAATTATACAGCCTAGTTAGTGAACTAACTATGAACACTGTGCCTTATGACTTGATCAACATGATGACACATATGAGCCAAGGGTAATCTAGAGTCGAGTACATATTTAATGTACATTTTGTCATTTGGTTTATGTTACCTTTCTTCCACCTGTTGTGTTTAATTATATCCCTTGTTTCTGATTCTCCATTAAACATTCACTGGAACATAATTTAACCTAATTTATAAGCCTAAAATTAATTACCAGAAACCAGCATAGCAACTTCATAAATAATGAGAAGAAACAAACCATGGAATGCTATGAGAGTCATGTTGCATTTCTTCCTCCTGCTCTGTGTTTAATTATATCACTTGTTCTGTATTTCAATTAAAAGTTCACAAGAACATTAAATTAACTTAATGACTAAATATTTCATATTTAAAAATACACTATTATCTTTCATTGGTTTGTTTGTTCATTATTTTAACAATTTAATTCATTACTATTTTTATTATTATTATTATAAATCAACTGATAAAACAATTAAAATAAATAATATGTTCAATATATTAAAATATAAACATTTTCATTTAATCGTTAGTTTTTGGTTATTCACTTGCTTTCTTTCATTGTTTGTTCATTCATTCAGGACTATATCTTTCTTTTTTTTTCTCCAGCATGTCTGCCTTTCTCAGTGTATTCCATATTTCTATTCTCCAACCCTTCCTGTCCTCCCGCTGTGTGAGTGAACCCCAAATGAGCTTCTGTAGGGGAAGCAGTCAGGGAGACATTAGCACACAGCTCCTGTTCTCCTGACGTGACTGACTGGCCAGGAGCCAAAAACCAGAGCAGACAGCGAGCAGGTGGGTTTCACTTCTCATGCGAGAGCGGACTGGGCCTTTCGTGAAAACACAACTGGGGATATCAGGAGAACAGAAGACAGCTTGAACAGCTGTGGTAATCCCTCGTTTATATTCCAGCCAGGTTAAGAGGAGGTGCTCACGTTCAGCCCTGTCCAACAATAAGCCCTGATTGCTCAGACAGAAGCCACACTAACAAGGCCAACCTGACAGGATTGAGAAAACAGTAGACTTCGAGAAATGCATATTCGCCACATACATGTCATCATTTACTCACCCTCATGTCATTCCAAATGTATGACTTTCTTTTTGAAACACAAAATATATTTAGAATGTACTTATTTATTTTTGTCTGAAATGTAAAAAGTTTTTTTTTTCTTTTTTCTTTTTCTTTTCTTTTCTTACATACAGTGAAAGTCGATGGGATCCGAAGGGGTTGTTTTGGACCTCATTAACTTTCATCATATGGATAATATAGTCATAGTATAATGATAGTAAAATTATAGTAAATTAAAAATAAAAAAATCTAGATTAATCTAGATTAAAATGGCTAATTTGAATGCTGCCGAAGACATTCAGAATATGTGTGCTACCCAAATAAAATAATGACTAAAAGTAACGTTAAGTCTTTGAGAACGGGTTTCTTAAGACAGGTGGTGCAAAATGCATTACAAAGTACATACTCCATCTGCAGTGTGTATGCGTTTCATATTTTTTTACGCACCCATGTTAACGGATTCCAGCATTCACACGGTTGCGGTCCGTCAGTGCGTCCCAGGAGCGGTGCGTCTGCCGCAGTGCATCAATCGTTTACGTACCGAGTAGCGGACTGCAAACGCGTCCTGTGTGAAAGCACATCAAGTCCGTGCATACGCACTGCAGACGGATTATGTGTGAAACAGGCGTGAGTCTTGTCGAGGTTTCCATTGGGAAGCTTCTTTAAAAAAATAAAAATGTCAAGCAAACCCGGCGGCTTCAGCTGCATGTTAGCACGTCACGTTTGATGTGGTAATTTCACAGTAGGCATACACACAGGTTCGAAGACTCGTTCTCGCCCCCTACAGATTCGGCTAGGTATGCATTCGCGCAAAAATTTCAAGATGAAAGTCATCATAGCTTGCTTAGTATAGACCCAGCTCCCAACCCAATTTTGAGAATAGATTATCGTAGATATTTTTTTAACGCCCGATAAGAGTCTCACGTTAACGCAGCACGTTAACGCCAATAACGGCCCACCACTACTTTAAACCTATTTAAACATTTGTGTATGTGTGAAATGCTGTGCTTGAAAAGCATGCTTGTGCAATTCATATGTTATGGTATACCAAAAAAAATAAATAAAAAAAATAATGCTAATTGTGTGGATATTTTAGTTGTATCCCATCAAAACAAGGAAAGTAAGCTAGTCTGCAGTGGAGTTAAGGTGAGAGGAGTGACTTTTTTTGCTCTGGGTGGGAATTATGAGCTGTCTCACATCCTCTTCCCTCAGTCAGAGAAAGAGTGGAGCTTATCTGCCGCTTGACAGATTATCCAATCAAACACAGCGCTATTAGTGGGTGGATGAGATTAGCTCTGATCCTCCATTTTCATAGGTTTTAAAGTGATGATTGCGAGCGAGGATTGCCAGTTTATATCCTGCTCTGCAGCGACAAGCGTATCTCTCCATCAGTGCTGAGCAGAGAGAAAGGGCCTTTTCATTTACAGGCTTGGAGAAAGTGGGATAGGGCTGATTCCTTGGGGGGAGTGAGAGGTTAGGATTTTATTTCCCAAGAGTAGGTAACTTTTTCATTTGGATATAGAAGAGATATCTGTGACTTTACGATTTACCAAGCTATTCACCATTTCTGTTTTTTTAAACCTTTCACTAAATGATTGTGCAATTGCAACCCATTTTACTTAAGTAATTTGATGCAGGTGCGGCACTCCAGAATGGAGCCAAGTGGTTAGAGGGGAGGGTCTAAAAAATGAGAGGACTTGATTTTAGCATCAGTCTGTCAAAAAAAAGTGACAAAATAATAAACATTGCACAACAATGGAGGCTTTCACTGAGGAATCTGTAAGCACTGTTCAGGACTCATGACTGTCTTTCTCTGCAGTTCTACGGTGAAATCAAAGTGTGCAAATGCTGCGGTCCCCTAGACGGAGTGCTTATCTTCACTAAAGTGTCATGCATAGGATAAGAGACTCATTTGGGATGGAGCTAATCTCCATAAGGCAGGCAATAAACCTGCTCTCCGTCTCCACTCCCAGCACATCTACACAGTGGGAGAGACTAAAGGGGCCCACAGGCTGATCGCCAGACTGACGCGAGGAGCAGATTTATGATCCCTGGGTGGTGTGTCTGAATCAGGCCAGCTCAGCTCTCCAGAGCGCCATCGTAGAACCCTCCACAACTCAAACTTTATGCTTTATTTCTAGCACCATGAGACAAGGGAGAGGAAGATGAGAGAGGAGGAAGACAGAGAGGTCAGAATATAATTCATTCCCTTCTGTCTAACACGGGCTCCCAAAGTCCCAATGGTGAACAGGCAAAAGAAGAGATGACAAGGCTCTCTAACTGAACCTATAGTTATTATATACAGCCACAAAAGAGAACTAGATTTAACATTTTCTAAAGAAAATGAGTGTGAAAATCCTGTCAAACTTTTTATTAAGATATCAGGGTATTGCAATGGTATTGCTAAGACATTCTAAAAGTTTTTGAATGTGTTGCTATGTGGCTTCCAAGGTGATATGGGTGGTTTTTAGGTTTTATTATCCTCTTGCAATAATCTTAATATAAATAAAATATTAAAATTAGTCACACATGGGTTCCCAAGGCCCAAATGGAGAACAGGCAAAATAAATAAATAAATAAATAAATACATTGAGCTCGCCAGTTGAACCTATTGTTATTATATAAAGGAACAAAACAGCTGCGTTATAGCGCTTTTTAGCAAGTGCCTACAAGTTGTTTCTTTTAGGGTGTTCTGGGGACTTGCCTTAAGACCCTAGTCTGGCTTATTTCAAGTCCATAGGAGAAAATTTGGCACATCCACAAACTTTCATTTCTTTGCACAGGGATTCCGTCTGAAGTGAGAAACTTTTTCCTGCTGTTTCCACTTTCCAGCAAGGTGATAAAACCAAAAGC
The DNA here is from genome assembly GCF_003368295.1 of Carassius auratus. Taxonomy (NCBI): domain Eukaryota; kingdom Metazoa; phylum Chordata; class Actinopteri; order Cypriniformes; family Cyprinidae; genus Carassius; species Carassius auratus. The sequence continues at coordinate 10,785,716 of NC_039271.1, forward strand.
GAGGCCCCCCAGAGACCCTGACAGCACTCTACACCAAAGACAGCAGGGCCCGGTCCAGAACCTTTCATCAGAACCCTCTTATCTGCTGTTATTTTACCGGTGACGCGCCTGTGGACTGATCACCCTTCATCTCTGCTTCAGCAGACACACTCCTGCAATCTCAACAAGCTTTCTGCACTCACAAAAAAACAAGAACAGAGAGATAACCAGGAAGAAAGACAGACAGAATGCGAGAAATAGCAAGTGAGAGACAATAACAGAAATTACCCAAAATGCTTTTAGGCAAAGCAGGTATTTTTTGGCAACACGGAGGCTTCTGAGTAGCTCTTGACTTCAGGTGTGTGTATGCGAAGATGGTAAGCACTCTCATGGTAATGAAAATTGTCCTTCTAAAATGTAAGAGATGATTGTGGGTGCTCGTCTGATGTCTCTCTCATCCAGAATGTTCCGTAAGCAACCGTGTTCATGATGACAATTGAAATCATGATGGAAAAGGCTCAGAAACCTCTAACATGTATCTCTCTCTGTCTCACACCCACATTCATACCGGATAAAAGGCTTTTTGAGAGCCTAAGATGAAAGATGGCTTGTTTCTTTACATCTGGACCTCTTTAGGAATAGAAAGAGAATAGCTAAGAAGAGTTAGAGAAGAGAGGAGGAGAGAAGACAGGAGTGCCTACGCACTGTCTGATGCAGTTTTCACGAAACAGGAGCAGGACTCAACCCAAAAAGCCTGCCGGGTCCACAGCTGTTCCAAAGCCTGGAGCGTCACGGGGTCTCACAAAAACACTAGCCAACAACTATCACAAGAAGAGACAATATGAAATGCTTGTAGCAAAAAAAAAAAAAAAAAAAAAAAAAAAAAACCTGTTTTATGCCTTTATGTCTTTTTTTCTTTTTTATCTTTAAAGTAAACATGAAATTGAAATGTACTGATTTTCTTAATGCAGGTTATTACAGTTACACTCTCAAAATATTTGTTCTTACACAAAACTATCTGTCTTCCCCTGAGAAACACAATACACAAAAAAATATAGTTTTTTTCTCATCTTGTATTATTTCCATCACAAAAGTTTTAGAAAGCAAACCTGAAGGTTTTTCGGGGAATGCAAGTGTTTTGCAGTTTTTCTTCCCTTCTCGTTTTGCTTAGCTCCAGCCCCAATCAAAGACACCTGAACCACCTTATCAGAGTGTTCAGGGCTACTTGACAATTACAGGAAGGCATGTTGGAGCAGGGTTGGAAATGAAGTCTGCAGGATGGTAGTTCTCCAGGAGCAGAGTTGGAGATTCCTTCTTTTGGGGCTCCATATGTTATAGATCAGGCGTGTCCAATCCTGCTCCTGGAGGGCCAACGTCCTGCAGAGTTTGGCTCCAACCAGCTCCAACACACTCGTCTGGATGTTTTCTATTGAGTCTGATTACTTTGTTTCAAGTACATTTCATTGTGACTTTCACAACATTAAAGCGCCAAACAACACTCGAAGTTCAAACAAACACAGCTTAAACCATTACTTTAAAAGGTCATGTGAAAGGGACTTCACATGGCATGGCAATGCTTTGTGTGTGTGCGTATCCTTGGTATCCTAGAAAACAATTCTTTATTTCTTTTATCAGGTCTACATAAAGGGCTCTATATGGGTGGAGTCAGAAGAGAAGAAGGGAAATGCACCTATGGCGAATAAGCAACATCAATATTCATGAGGTGAGGAGCCACTGGTGTGAGGAATCAAAGTCAGGAAGTAGTGAAGACACTGTTCCTCATCCCCTCCAGACACACTCAATTCTTCACTGTTCTTTTCTTATTTGCATTCTCGGTGTCTCTCTATTTATTTCCATGGATTAGATTGTGTTTGTGTCAGGGTACAAGTGTGTGGATCTGCACTGAAGGTCGGTTCACTCAGTGGGAGACCTGAACAGATCTCTCTTCTCTCGGCACTCACTTCCACCTCCACTCCAGGGGACGCGCGCCTTTCGGCAAATTGCCCCAGCAGCTAGTTTTGCAAACACATACAGATGCTTTCAACAGCCAGATTGTGCTCTTCAATTTATATGTGCATTTGTAAACCTTTTTTTGTTGTTGTGCCAATTACTACACTGGTCTCAAAGGTCTCAGTGCATGTTTTTATTCATATCCATATGTACAGTATGTATGTTTACATCAGAAGATATGATCTATCAAATGAAGATTGCTCTGATTAAATGATATTAAATTTTCCAAACCTGTATGAGTTTCTTTCTACTGTTGAACATTATTATATTTTAAGGAGTTGACGGTATCGATTGACCATAATTTTTGTATCCCTAAAAGCTACTGAAAGATGTGAGCTAGTAAGGGTGGGCTCTCAAAACCAAAAGAACATGCAATAAAGAACCAGCAATGAGTGAAGTGGGATGTGTGGTCTTTGTTGTGTGCACAGTTCTCCACGTTCCACTTTCAAAACAGATGACAGGCACTCCATCAGTCATTAAACATTCACACATTAACAAAAGATGGCAGAGATTGAATTAAACGGCACATATCTCATTTCTCAAACCCTTTGAGGAATATCCCCTCAGTCACTGCTGCTATGGTTACACAAACCAGGCACGGTTTCTGGCAAAACACATCAGCTTCTCATAGGACTCGGAAGGAAGATGAGTATGAATTTACTTAGCATAAAGCACACCGACACTGCATTAACTATCTAGGACTGTTGCATTCATGAAATTAATTCAACACCTGAGTATAACTAAATAACCCTGAGTGAATAAAAAAACAAGACTTCCGATAATAGCCACAGAGGGACTGACTCTGATTCCCCAACTCAACACCCTCATCCTATTCCATCTTTATCTCCCATTTCATGATTCTGTATAAGAAGAAATCAGCCTGATGATGACTACTATGTATACTTTGCCGCTGTCATTTGTTTTCCTCAAAACAAGGTAGGAATCTTATCACACAAGCATTACATTTGTGGTAGCTCAGTCCCTTTTTATGAACGCAGAGAAAGTGAACAGTTAGAGTGTGTGTAAGCATTTTGTTGTGATTATTATAGGCCGTTAAATTTGATTTACACAGAAAGTAGACATAAAAGGGAAAGAAACAGGACTAGAGAGAAGACCAGTAAAATGCCAGTCTGGTTTATGAGCGTTGATTGATTAGCTGGTGAACTGACGCACAGAGTCCCTTTTTATTGACACAACCCCATGATGACAAAAGAGTCGGGCTGACCACCAGCTATTCATCATGTGATGCCTCCGCCTTACACTAGTCATGTTTATAGGCCCATCACTCACTTTTCGGATGAACATGTAAATCTCTAGAAGTGAACCAGCCGGAATCTTGATGCTAAATTGATAAGTTGCTAAGTGCATTACTAGTCTTACCTTCAAGACCTCCTGGGAGGTTCTTATGCTTTGGATATCATCGTGTCTACTTTGTTTGAACTCACTGGCCTTTTCGAATTGTTTCTCTCTTTCACTTCCTGACTACAGCAGCAATTTTGGAACATGAAAAAAAAATATGGTCATTTCAACATTTCACAAACACACACAAAAAAGAATCTGGCTAAAAGGTATTTCAAATACATGCTAAGTACATTTATGAATATACAGTATATAAAAACATTTTCTGCTATTTGGGATGGCATGAACATTACACTGGAAACCAAACACTGTTTGTTAAAAAAAATCGTATTCTTTTAAATGTAAAACCAATAAAATAACCAATCACTTATTGTCGAGTACACCAAAGACAGAGTCAGCACAATGCTAATGCTGATAAAACTAGATTCTGACCTGTGACCCTGAAGTGTTATTAGATGTGTAGCCCATGAGTGGACAGCAAGGATTCGGGATACTCCTAACAGTGTCCTCTCACTGTAGAATGGCTTCAAACCCGTTCTAAGCCTCATTCAAACCAGAAGCCTAAATCACAAAGCCCCTCTAACTGCCTGAGCTATCGATCAGCTATGTGAGAGGAGAGTCAATAAGGCATGAAACAAATCACCTCTTTCTTTAAGGTTTTACCTCCCTGCTGCATCTCACATTCCCTCTCGGGAAATATTTTCATTCTCCCCAACTGCCCCTTCATTCTTCTAATAGGACCAGAAGACAATAATACTTTCTTTAGCTCAGAAATATACTTGATTTTGTGCAGTTCTGAAATTTGCAAGTGAGCAATTCACAAGCAATGTGAATGCCATTGGTGCACCAGACACAAAGTAAGCAAAAAATGGCAAAACATAAATGAAAAAACAAAACAATAAATAAACATAAAACTTAATATAAACAAACACACACACACACACACACACACACACATTGTTATCCCCCTTTATTCATCTCCTTTCTTTCACAAGGTGAATGCTCTAGCTTGGTAATGTGAGCCCATCTGTTCTAAGACTTGTTAGGATAATTAATCCGTATGTGCCCCAAATGACTTCATATTAGAAATGAGGATGAAGGACAAATTAGCTCTCACCACAGAGAGGCAGATACAAAGAGAGAGTGCAGATGGACCCAGTCAATATGAATAAAGCTTTATAGTGAGATTAAGACCTGTCTCTCTCTCTCTGTATATGTTGAAAGACTAAGAAGGGATACAGTAGGGCTGGAGAAACCTTGCTGTTCAAATACCGTTCCAGTGTACAGTAAACATGGCAGATGGTTTCTGAGCAACAGCAGCTGTATGCATGTATGTGTGGACAGCAGCTTTATGTGTTAAAAATCCATTAGCAGCATTCACTGGAAAAAAGGTCTTGTACTTCTATAAACGAGACCATGCAAGCTACATCTGCAACACACAATATGGATTGTTGCTCTTGGCTCGAAGGGAATCGCAGTCCATGAAAAATTGTTTAAATAAGACATTGACCGCTCATAAACTGCTTTCATAGAATAATAAAACTTGGAGGAACTAAGTAGATCTCTCTCTCACACACATACATAGAGAAAAATAGTTTTCTATGATGTTGGGGACTTTGTTTTTTGTTTTTCCACTAAGCTAATTATAAGTTTCAATCCCCTAATCTTCAATGTACACATCCACTTTACACTTTCATTACAGATGCTGCTTTTCTCACAGGAACTGTTGTCTGTCTCCCATAATTTAAACAAAAAAAAAAAAAAAAATAAGTAACCAAACAATAACAAAGTAAAATGCACTGTGCTATACAGTGGGTATAGAAAGGAATTTTGTTTCTTTGCAACATGAAATGAAGACAGACACAGTTTTGTTTTATCAGTCTGTTATTTACTCCGTGCAACTTATAACATCCAAGTGAAAGATATAACACCAAAAAAAAAAAGAAAGAAAAAGAAAAGCAATCACTGGATTGGAAAAAGGATTTTATCAGTGCCTTTATCAAAGCCTAGAAGCACAGTGAACTCTATTATTAAGAAGTGGAAGGTATTTGGTATAACACTGACCCTCCCTGGATCAGGATATCGGTAGCACTTTATTTTACAATCCTGTTCCTCATGTACATACTATGTAATTATTATAGTAATTACAATAACTATGTAATAACTAGGTACTAACCCTGAACCTACCCCTAAACCTAACCCTACCCCATGTAGTTACCTTGTATTACCAGAACTTTCTTAGATAAATACACTGTAAGTACACTATAAGTACATGTTAGTACACGTACTGTAAAATAAAGTGCAACCAGGATATCGCTTTAAACTGGATGAAAGAGCCAGAAGAAAACTGGTCAGAGAGACGACCGAGAGGCCTACAGCAACTTTGAAGCAGCTTCAGGATATTATCACAAAGAGTGGTTATTGTGTGCATGTGATGACAATATAACAAATTCTCCACAAATGTGTCTTCTATGGGAGTGCTGCAAGAAAAAAGCTACTCCTCAAGAAAGGCCATATGCAGTCACGACTGAGCTCAGGATAGAAGTATAAATGGATGTGGCAAAATACCATCAAATTCTTGAGGATCACGCCCAAGTCAGTCCTGCTGTCCTTCTGGGGGCCTTTCAAATTTTGCAAAAGTGTGTGCGTGACTCTGCGTGTACTTATGTATCAGCCTGAGCTTGTGTTTTCACTGTGTGGTGCTATAAAAACAGATTAGTTTGCTCTACATCTAGACAGGCAAGGTGAGCCAATAAACAAAATTAATTTCAAGCTGTCTCTATATCACACACACACGCTCAAAAATACACAAGCACACACTGTAATGCTCTATCATCCTCTCAACGGCTCCTTGGTGGCAGTGTGAAAGTTTACTCATGTAAATCTCCACAGAGAACATCAAAGACATATGACTGCAGCACAATGCAGCGCACCTGCTATAAAAGATTGAATGCAAGTCTTGTTGTGTTACAGCGTGTATGTGTATCCTGAAGATAACGAGAAAGGCACTTGCCCATGCAATACAATGCCAACTGAGGATTACTAAATGTAGCAAGGCTACTGCTATCTAAACTAAACTAAACTGACAGACAGACAGATAATAACATGTTAGACAGACATAGAACAATAGATAGATAGAACAACAGACAGAACATCAGAGTGGTATCTTGCACAATACACACAAGAACCACACAAGGCTGAGCTGTGCAGTCCAGGATTGGGTTGAATGTCAAGGTGTAGTGCGTTTGTAAGACATCTGCTGACATTAGTGCTGACACCAGCACGGTGTATCCTGAACTGTAAAGGTCAGCTGTCTGATGGACCATGCATACAGCTCACATATGGTGGTCTTCCAAAGGAAGGCTTTTTTTTTCCCTGTACGGAGAGGTGTAATAAATTTAGTAGAAATGTCCCTGGTAATTTTCTCACTGGAACCAACAAAATCATGTGGCTGAATGAACTCAGAAGGGACGGAGAACGAAAAAGAAATGACCCAAGAGTTCTTCTTGCCTGACTTCATCTCTTCAAGGGATCTAAGCTGGGAAGTCCTTGAGAAATAAAATTAGACAGAGTGAGAGAGAGGGTCAAATCTGTTCTATTTTAATTAAATTCCTTGCCTGCCAAGGCCAGGGCTGCCCTCCCCAACACCCTCCCTCTTGCTGGTTGCGTTGTAATTGCATTTGCAGCCTCATTTGAGCAGACTGAGTGAAGGCTGATTGTATTGGTCTGGTAATAACCACAGAGGGCTTATGGGCCGCTGAGGGCCTGTGGAAACACTGCAGTACCGATCCAACACACAGAGCCCTTTCCTCCTCCACACACTTTCACTCTAACCCCCAGAGACTAGTCATAATTTTCTAGACGCAGATCCCTGATGCACTGGAGAAGATGCATTCTGAGTAAAGATCCACTGTATCTTGTCAAATAGGCAGAGAGCTTTTAAAATTAATTGGTTCTTAAAAAACGACTGCAAGGTTTCTCTGAAAGCAGTCAAATGATAATGAGAACAGATTTCAAGGAAAAATGGGGATAACAATGAGAGCAATGAAGTAGAAATGCAGCAATTTAATGTTTTCTGAAGTCAGACAAGTCGGATCATTAAATAATAAATATTTATATGACGAAAGTACTACGAAAGAAGAAGAAAAAAAATAACGTAACAAAATGCCATTCATACCCCATTTTATTTCTGCAATAAGACATATTATCAAGATAGGCTTTTCAAAGAGAAAAAAATGTGTAGCAAAGTAAACTTTGATTTCGGGTTGACCTTGAATGTCATAGAAAAAGAAAGCATGAGATAGGATAAAGTGGAAGCAGAAATTTGTTCTTCTATCTTCCCAGTGTCAGTGGCATATGTTGGAGGATGTTCATGATGGAAGATGTCCAGCAGTACATCCCATTGTATGAAAGGAATCGGATCTTTTACTCAAAAATCTTGTCCTGTTGTTTGACATGCCAGAAAACATCTCAAAAAGAGATTGCTGACACTAAGAAACTGGGCAGTTTCCTTTGTTTTGCTGATGGATCAGGAGTGATCTCTGTGGTGATTACGACTGTTGAATGTGTCCCTACCATCCCGCGACAGACAATTCCTCCTAGAGTCGTCACTGTGCCAAACGCATCTATCTTCAGACCGCACAACAAACCCACTGTCTGGGAAAACATCCAACTCTTCTCTCTCTTATCCATCTCCTGCTATCTTTAACACTTAAACATCTGACAGACGCGACCACAAAAATAGAAATGATACCCAAAAAGAAAGCCAGAGGATGTTAAAAGCAATTTTCAAATTTGTACAAATTAACATGACATAAACAACTAAACCAAAACAGATGGACAAACAAGGATGCAAGATACAACTGTTCAGACATTGTAAAATGAAATCAGATGTAGACAGATTGAATGACAGATAAACAGGCTCACCCATCGACCAAAAGACAGATTAAACGACAGACAGTCCCACAGACAGACAGACTAAACGACAAACAGACGATACATCCAACAGAAGGACAGAATGACAGACACACAAACCCACCTATCGACTGGCCAACAGACAGACTGAACAACAGACAGACAAAGTGACAGACAGTCCCACTAACAGACAGACTAAATGACAAACAGACGATACATCCAACAGAAGGACAGAATGACAGACACACAAACCCACCTATCGACTGGCCAACAGACAGAATGAACAACAGACAGACCAACAGACAGACAAAGTGACAGACAGTCCCACAGACAGACAGACTAAATGACAAACAGAAGACACATCCAACAGAAGGACAGAATGACAGACAGACAGACCCACCCATCGACTGGCAAACAGACCGACTGAACAACAGACAGACTAACAGACAGACAAAGCGACAGACAATCCCACAGGCAGACAGACTAAATGACAAACAGACGACACATCAAACAGATGGAAAGAATGACAGACAGACAGACCCACCCATCGACTGGTCAACAGACAGACTGAACAACAGACAGACTAACAGACAGACAAAATGACAGACAGTCCCAAAGACAGACAGACTAAATGACAAACAGAAGACACATCCAACAGAAGGACAGAATGACAGACAGACAGACCCACCCATCGACTGGTCAACAGACAGACCGATCAACAGACAAACAGGCAGACCCATGTATTGATCAACCAATGCAGACATACAGAATGACAGAGAGACAGACCTATGCATCAGCTGATCATCAGACTGTCAGATAGTCAAACTGACTGTCAGCCCAAAAAGTAGATAGAGAAACTGATTAATAGACAGATTACCCTAAAACTGCAACATAGAAAGAACAGCATTCTTATGGCACACAGAAGGTATATTTATCGAACAGAAAAAAATCTTTCAATCTTTTAGAGTATGAAGCTAAACATAGATGACTTGTCATGATTTTTAAGACATCTAATGTGCCGATGGCATGAAATCTCCACTCCTGTGACCCGACAGAGCTAGTCTTAAGGCATCCGCTCAGAGCTGAAGTGTTTAACGGCTGAGTGTGAACTGTGCAGACAGCGCTCAGAGAAACGTGAAGCCTCTTTTCATCGTCTGTCTTCACAAAGCATCTCCCTCCGAGACAGGTGCACAAACAGAAGAGAGAGAGATGCCGATAAAAGATTCTACTTACAACACAAAACAGTGCATGAATATTTAACACATTACCAAATAGTGAGAGAGAGAGAGAGAGAGAGAGAGAACGAGAGACAAAGAAAGCAAAACCTGGTATCACTGCAGACAAAATATCACCTGGATGAAGACTCTGTTACCACATTTGGAAAAGAAACTGAGTTGACGACACACATACACACATGAGTGTACAAATGTGCAAACTTATATTATTAAATTATAACTATTACAAACTATTCCAGCATCCAGGACTGGACATAAACCCATAGTTCTTCATGTAAAACAGACTCAAACCATCCCCGAAACTCACCAGGTTTGCATTGCATATACATTAGTTAGCACAATTGTTAAGTGTTGCAGTGTGGAGGGGCTGTCGGACTGATGAAGACCTTATTTGAGCACGAGTTGTGCTCCGGAGCCCAGAGGGAGCTGATAGCAAGGGCTAATTAAAATAGCTTATTTACATCTTTCTTTTCTCAGAGGCTGTTGGACTTGCAGAGAAAGCAGCTCTACCGCAAAGCTCAGGGCTCAGATTTACACATTCACACACCAGGAGTATAACTCACGCCACCGGTGAAGCCTTATCTAGGTGAAAATCACCCAATCCCTGCGTTTAAGGTTTCCAAAAAGATGTTATTTCCAAGGCCATGGTGATGATTCAGACTGTTTATGGGAGGCCGGTTTTCCTTTGAAAGCAGAAAAGATTAAGCAAAGGAGAAATTCAGACAGCCCTTCTGTAGGAGACACAGATAGATGGTGATGTTAAGATGATGGAATAGAGAGAGAGAGAGAAACCTACGGATATCGAGTAGCGCTCCATTGATCGCGGCTCAGTTTGCTGACACACACGTTAACTCCTCAGTGGCCGCGTGGTTGGTCGATCCAACACTGGTTATGATGCGGATTAACAGCTAAATCCCCAATGAGTGCTCAGCCTTCAGGATGCTTAATTAATTTAACATGCTGCTCTATTGACAATCTATAGAGGGAAGGATCTTATAGGTATTCAATACTAATATAATCGCCATTCGTTACTGCAAGCTAACCAGTGTAGCTATGCAGGCAAATGCTATTTCCCCACAGAAATTTTCTCTGAATGAAAACAGCACGTTGATTTTTTTTTCTTGAAAAATAAAATAGGTTGAATCTCTAATAAAGAAATAAACTATATAAAATAAGACATTATGAATACAGAATTGCATGTTTTAGATATTAAATAAATGTTAACCAAACAAAATACTACATAAACTATATTTTAGCTAGTTGCTTAGTGTTTCTCATTTAAATTTAATTTGAATTAATGAATTACAATAACTGATATATTCAGTATATAACAAAATCTAATAAAATAAAAATAAAAAAGCAACACAAAATAATTTAAAACTGTAAGATTAACATAAAAAGTGGGCAATGTAAATATAAAAACTAAAACTGAACATATCCTTAATTGTCATGATAGTTGCAAGTGCATTTTTTTAATTTAATTTAATTTAATTTAATTTAATTTAATTTAATTTAATTTAATTTAATTTAATTTAATTTAATTTAATTTTATTTAATTTTATTTAATTTTATTTTATTTAATTTTATATTCAGGGCCTAATTGTTTTTTTCAGCTATTCATCCAATTATAATGATTCATCCAGTTATTACTTAAGTTGAAACATACTAAGCAGAAGAACATTATTCCACCTATCTTCTAAACAAAATACATTTACCTAAAATATATACATTTGATTATGGGGTTCCTGTAAATATGACTAGTATATTTCCCCAGTTTCTGATGACATTCATCGATTAGTCATCCAAAAGTGAAATGCCTCTTTAAAAATAAACAATAAAACGACTGCTTTTATGAGCTTAGCGACGTAGGAAGTCTGTTTTACTGTAGTAAATAAATCCACTAAATGCCACAGTGGTACCCCACATCATTCAAAAGAGAGAATCCATCAACTGACTCATAAACTAGCTGAAATCCCCTCGTGACATTAAAGGTTATTTCCTTCTTTCTAGCATACAGGTCACCTTCAACAGTGGAGATTGAAGCTAATCCATAAACACCAACTGCTTTATCACTAATGCATTCCACAATAAGTCTCAGGTCAGGAAAATCAGTTTCACACTGAGTGGCAGGTAAATTATGTTAAGAAAAAGAACGAGCGCGCGAGAGGGAGGGAAAATGTGACATTGGGCTACGTGAAGATGGCACAGGGCAGGAGGATGGCATAATCACTACATAAACAGTCATACATCAGTCTGCCAAAGCAGAATATGATGGGTTTTCTGGTTCAGTAGGCACGTAAGGGAAATACAATTTCACTGCATGTAGACAGCAAGAGGAAAAATTAACGGGGGGAGAATGCACTACAAATATATTGTTGGCAGTGCTAAAGCAAACTGAATGAGAAAACTAGAAGTGAAAATGGGGGTAAAGATAAGGATTATACTTTATACCCCATTTCTTTAGCTGTTTAAACCAATAGGACAAAAGAGGAGATATAAAATGAGGTGGTAAAGTGAGAGAAGAAGATTTGGATGAAACAAACCCTTGCTTTCTCAGTCCCTGGTTTTTCTAGCGCTTGCTAATGGAGCGCTGCTTTCTCTGAGTATGTGGTATCTCTTCTCCTCTTATTCGTTTTGATATCTCCTCTCCTCTGTCACCTCCCTCACTCCAGAACAAAGGACTGTCAAAAGCGATAAGAAAGTCTTTAGAGATCTTCTTTCAAACTCAAGTGGAGAATTAAGAGCCCTAAGCATTCCACCTCTCTGGGCTTCAGTCAGATTATCAGAGTCGATCTCCACTTCTGCTCATTAGCTTCTCTCTTAGTCCAACTTCAGTGATGCTGCATGGATCAGAGTATTAAAAGAGCTAAATGGGCTTGAAGGAAACGGAAACAAAATTGGGTAAGCAGGGGTAAGATGCCCCCCATTTAGCTTTAAAGGGGCACTCAGTATATATATATATATATATATATATATATATATATAGTATATATTTATATATATATATATATATATATAGTATATATTTATATATATATTTATGTTAATGTGCTGGTTAGTCTGGCAGTTAACTTCACATTTTTTCCATCAGAGTAGTTCTGATATTAAATATTTATAATTAAAATGAAATAAAAACATGATTTAGCATTAAATTAATAATAAACATATTAAAAGGCATTCACAAATGTAAAATAAAATAAATTTGTATTACATTAATAAATACAAACTTTTTAATAAAAAAATGTATAATTTATAATAAAATGGAAAATGAAAACATCATAGACATATTTAAACGAATGGAAAAATAATTGTAAAACAAATTTGAACAAATAATACAATAAAATAAAAAGTCATGATTTAGTATTACATTAAAACTTCTTCATAAAATAAAGATATGCATAATTTATATATATATATAAAAACATGACGTGACTTGACATTAAGCCAAGTATGGTGACCCATACTCAGAATTTGTGCTCTGCATTTAACCCATCCGAAGTGCACACACACAGAGCAGTGAACACACACACACACACACTGTGAGCACACACCCGGAGCAGTGGGCAGCCATTTATTCTGCGGTGTACGGGGAGCAGTTGGGGGTTGGATGCCTTGCTCAAGGGCACTTAAGTCGTGGTACTGAAGGTGGAGAGAGCACTGTACATGCACTCCCCCCACCCACAATTCCTGCCGGCCCGAGACTCAAACTCACAACCCTTCGATTGGGAGTCCGACTCTCTAACCATTAGGCCATGACTTCCACTGATATTGACTAAGGTAAAGTATTTTCCATATTTCCATTTATTGTTTAAAAAACAACTTGTGCATCTTGGCCTTGAGTAACAGCTGAGGTTTCGGTGTGAGATGTATGATGCAACTTTGTTGGTGGTGTGGTGTTTAAGGTTCAGAGCTGGTAACAGGAACACTTTTGGTTCATTACCCACAAGGAGCGTGTTATGAGCCATCAACACTGAGCACATCAGCAAACCACTGAACCTCAGGCTGCTGCTTCAGGCACTGTTCATGGTGCTGGTATATGATATGGTCAAATCAAATGAAAGACATGGAAACCAATTCCACCAGCCCGTGGTCACACTGAATTGTAGAAATAAGATTATTGGATTAATCACAGCTTTGTAATGGTGCGCCATGAGACTGTGCATCTTATCAAATAGACAAAAAGATAAATATCTCTAATCTATCTATATTTTTTGTTTATGTTTATATAAAAGCTGTTGACTATCCCAAAAACACCACCTCTTAAGTTCTAGTTTATAAGTCATTTCCACGAGCAGTGCCAATGAATCTGGCGTCAGAAGGTCTTGTTTGTGGCATGCTGGGTTTTGTATGTGATTACAAACTCAGCTGCCATTTCCCTTTCTCATCATCACACTGCTGTATTACTGTGCATACAATGCAGGTGTGATCTCTATAAATCATCCTCTAAATAGCTGTGTTATTGTGCGATTTGCCTTTGAATGATCACTGTAGCAAAACACCCGAACAGATGTCGCTTTACAGCATACAGCTGTAGTTTCTGCAAACGGCTTATATTTAATAATACTTTTAATAACACGGCTCCGATTTCTCCTTTCGAAGATCATTCATGGTTTTGGAAACTCCATTCCTCCCAACACTTCATAATATATAATAAATCACTTATTCTGCTTGTTTTGATTTTAATGGTGAGAATATGGTGGATTCTGTTGATCTTGGGTGCAATGATTGCAACGAAATGACACTCATCAGGCACCAAATGAGGGTAAAAACTGTTTTTTTTTTTTTTTTTTAATAAAAAATATAAAAATGCATCGAGTTCCAAGTACAAAATTATCAAATAAGATAATGTACTTTTCATTTGTGAAGTATTTAATTCACTATCCACTATAACTACTGTTAATGTGCTGGTTAGTCTGGCAGTTAACTTCACATTTTTTCCATCAGAGTAGTTCTGATATTAAATATTTATAATTAAAATGAAATAAAAACATGATTTAGCATTAAATTAATAATAAACATATTAAAAGGCATTCACAAATGTAAAATAAAATAAATTTGTATTACATTAATAAATACAAACTTTTTAATAAAAAAATGTATAATTTATAATAAAATGGAAAATGAAAACATCATAGACATATTTAAACGAATGGAAAAATAATTGTAAAACAAATTTGAACAAATAATACAATAAAATAAAAAGTCATGATTTAGTATTACATTAAAACTTCTTCATAAAATAAAGATATGCATAATTTATATATATATATAAAAACATGACGTGACTTGACATTAAGCCAAGTATGGTGACCCATACTCAGAATTTGTGCTCTGCATTTAACCCATCCGAAGTGCACACACACAGAGCAGTGAACACACACACACACACACTGTGAGCACACACCCGGAGCAGTGGGCAGCCATTTATTCTGCGGTGCCCGGGGAGCAGTTGGGGGTTGGATGCCTTGCTCAAGGGCACTTAAGTCGTGGTACTGAAGGTGGAGAGAGCACTGTACATGCACTCCCCCCACCCACAATTCCTGCCGGCCCGAGACTCAAACTCACAACCCTTCGATTGGGAGTCCGACTCTCTAACCATTAGGCCATGACTTCCACTGATATTGACTAAGGTAAAGTATTTTCCATATTTCCATTTATTGTTTAAAAAACAACTTGTGCATCTTGGCCTTGAGTAACAGCTGAGGTTTCGGTGTGAGATGTATGATGCAACTTTGTTGGTGGTGTGGTGTTTAAGGTTCAGAGCTGGTAACAGGAACACTTTTGGTTCATTACCCACAAGGAGCGTGTTATGAGCCATCAACACTGAGCACATCAGCAAACCACTGAACCTCAGGCTGCTGCTTCAGGCACTGTTCATGGTGCTGGTATATGATATGGTCAAATCAAATGAAAGACATGGAAACCAATTCCACCAGCCCGTGGTCACACTGAATTGTAGAAATAAGATTATTGGATTAATCACAGCTTTGTAATGGTGCGCCATGAGACTGTGCATCTTATCAAATAGACAAAAAGATAAATATCTCTAATCTATCTATATTTTTTGTTTATGTTTATATAAAAGCTGTTGACTATCCCAAAAACACCACCTCTTAAGTTCTAGTTTATAAGTCATTTCCACGAGCAGTGCCAATGAATCTGGCGTCAGAAGGTCTTGTTTGTGGCATGCTGGGTTTTGTATGTGATTACAAACTCAGCTGCCATTTCCCTTTCTCATCATCACACTGCTGTATTACTGTGCATACAATGCAGGTGTGATCTCTATAAATCATCCTCTAAATAGCTGTGTTATTGTGCGATTTGCCTTTGAATGATCACTGTAGCAAAACACCCGAACAGATGTCGCTTTACAGCATACAGCTGTAGTTTCTGCAAACGGCTTATATTTAATAATACTTTTAATAACACGGCTCCGATTTCTCCTTTCGAAGATCATTCATGGTTTTGGAAACTCCATTCCTCCCAACACTTCATAATATATAATAAATCACTTATTCTGCTTGTTTTGATTTTAATGGTGAGAATATGGTGGATTCTGTTGATCTTGGGTGCAATGATTGCAACGAAATGACACTCATCAGGCACCAAATGAGGGTAAAAACTGTTTTTTTTTTTTTTTTTAATAAAAAATATAAAAATGCATCGAGTTCCAAGTACAAAATTATCAAATAAGATAATGTACTTTTCATTTGTGAAGTATTTAATTCACTATCCACTATAACTACTGTTAATGTGCTGGTTAGTCTGGCAGTTAACTTCACATTTTTTCCATCAGAGTAGTTCTGATATTAAATATTTATAATTAAAATGAAATAAAAACATGATTTAGCATTAAATTAATAATAAACATATTAAAAGGCATTCACAAATGTAAAATAAAATAAATTTGTATTACATTAATAAATACAAACTTTTTAATAAAAAAATGTATAATTTATAATAAAATGGAAAATGAAAACATCATAGACATATTTAAACGAATGGAAAAATAATTGTAAAACAAATTTGAACAAATAATACAATAAAATAAAAAGTCATGATTTAGTATTACATTAAAACTTCTTCATAAAATAAAGATATGCATAATTTATATATATATATAAAAACATGACGTGACTTGACATTAAGCCAAGTATGGTGACCCATACTCAGAATTTGTGCTCTGCATTTAACCCATCCGAAGTGCACACACACAGAGCAGTGAACACACACACACACACACTGTGAGCACACACCCGGAGCAGTGGGCAGCCATTTATTCTGCGGTGTACGGGGAGCAGTTGGGGGTTGGATGCCTTGCTCAAGGGCACTTAAGTCGTGGTACTGAAGGTGGAGAGAGCACTGTACATGCACTCCCCCCACCCACAATTCCTGCCGGCCCGAGACTCAAACTCACAACCCTTCGATTGGGAGTCCGACTCTCTAACCATTAGGCCATGACTTCCACTGATATTGACTAAGGTAAAGTATTTTCCATATTTCCATTTATTGTTTAAAAAACAACTTGTGCATCTTGGCCTTGAGTAACAGCTGAGGTTTCGGTGTGAGATGTATGATGCAACTTTGTTGGTGGTGTGGTGTTTAAGGTTCAGAGCTGGTAACAGGAACACTTTTGGTTCATTACCCACAAGGAGCGTGTTATGAGCCATCAACACTGAGCACATCAGCAAACCACTGAACCTCAGGCTGCTGCTTCAGGCACTGTTCATGGTGCTGGTATATGATATGGTCAAATCAAATGAAAGACATGGAAACCAATTCCACCAGCCCGTGGTCACACTGAATTGTAGAAATAAGATTATTGGATTAATCACAGCTTTGTAATGGTGCGCCATGAGACTGTGCATCTTATCAAATAGACAAAAAGATAAATATCTCTAATCTATCTATATTTTTTGTTTATGTTTATATAAAAGCTGTTGACTATCCCAAAAACACCACCTCTTAAGTTCTAGTTTATAAGTCATTTCCACGAGCAGTGCCAATGAATCTGGCGTCAGAAGGTCTTGTTTGTGGCATGCTGGGTTTTGTATGTGATTACAAACTCAGCTGCCATTTCCCTTTCTCATCATCACACTGCTGTATTACTGTGCATACAATGCAGGTGTGATCTCTATAAATCATCCTCTAAATAGCTGTGTTATTGTGCGATTTGCCTTTGAATGATCACTGTAGCAAAACACCCGAACAGATGTCGCTTTACAGCATACAGCTGTAGTTTCTGCAAACGGCTTATATTTAATAATACTTTTAATAACACGGCTCCGATTTCTCCTTTCGAAGATCATTCATGGTTTTGGAAACTCCATTCCTCCCAACACTTCATAATATATAATAAATCACTTATTCTGCTTGTTTTGATTTTAATGGTGAGAATATGGTGGATTCTGTTGATCTTGGGTGCAATGATTGCAACGAAATGACACTCATCAGGCACCAAATGAGGGTAAAAACTGTTTTTTTTTTTTTTTTTAATAAAAAATATAAAAATGCATCGAGTTCCAAGTACAAAATTATCAAATAAGATAATGTACTTTTCATTTGTGAAGTATTTAATTCACTATCCAAAAAGGCCTCAGACATCAAAACGTTGTTATATTGTACTTAATAGTATTTGTAAGTTTTTATTTTACTTTTTATCTTAGTTATGTAATACAAATAGCTATCTCATTTGATATATACTGTGTCTGTGTGTGTGTGTGTGTGTGTGTGTGTGTGTGTGTGTGTGTGTGTGTGTGTGTGTGTGTGTGTATGTGTGTATAGATCTATGTAAATATATGTAAGTATATTATGTGTGTGTGTGGGTATGTACAAATTACAAATAAAAACAATACAATATTACTTTATTCTTTATTCATTTATTTTTCAATTTCGTCTTAAACCGGATTGCAATTATGTTGTGACAAACAAATGGAAAAATCGAAATCTTTGTTGACTCCAACACACGTAAACAAAGGAAAATCTAACACGTCTCATAAACCACTGTAGCTGTAAGGATGATTTGAATAAAATGGTAAAATGCATTAAAACAGTCAGAGGTGCCAGTTTGAACACAATCATTACTCAGAAACACTAAAGAGATGGAAATGTGACAGACCTCTTGGCAGGAAGCAGAAACAGAAAAATGAGTGTAGGGGGAAAAGACGTGGGTGAAAAAGAGAGAGAAAAGAACATTCTCATTTGTTCTAATTTTGTGTCACCAGGAATCTAGCCACTTTCCCTGGAGGCATCCACATCAGGATTATGCAACACTATTTTTATTACTCCCTAATAGATGCAACCATATGTACAGACACACACACACAAAGATACACAACATACCCAAGCAGAACCAGGCAATATAACTAATAAAAGAAACCATCAGCCTATGAAATAACCAAAATGACACCAATCAAGCAAGTAAAAAATCAAACCCACATTTGAAATTATTTATTTCCTAACATTGAACAATTGAGCGAAACGATGCAGAAAGGAACAGTGTATTTTACAGTTATTATAGCCAAGAAAATATTATTTCATTAGTGTATTCATGGTGCTTGCATCCTGTACCTTGGGGTTATTTCTTATTTAATAATTTTCAAAACAGGTATAGGGTTATATTGTTATATTTGTGACCATCACTGCTTTCAACAGCATTTGAAGACAAATTAGCCTATATATATATATATATATATATATATATATATATATATATATATATATATATATAGTAGTTGCAGTATTTTACTTGCAGATTTTTTTTAAATTTTGGTATTTTATATGCTCAGTTTATGGTTGATGGTGTAACATTACTCTGGAATATTTTTTATCCCCAAGGGGGGTATTCAATATTAAATGTTATATTTTGTTAATGTAACAAATTAATGCATGTGTTATAATATAATATAATATAATATAATATAATATAATATAATATAATATAATATAATATAATATATAGTTTTTTTTGTCTTAATTCAAGTGTGGTTGAACTTTTGACTGGCAGTGCATTCAGACATAAATAAAGAGTAGCCAGATGACCGATGAGTTTTTAGTGATGAATGAAAGATCACAAGAGGGCTAATGCAATCACCATGAAACTACCACTATATAGGCCTATAGACTTACATGATGCTGAACATATGTATTATAAATCATGACTGCTGTCCACATGCATATTTATTGGGGTTACATTTGTGCTGACATGTCAGCGGCATCTAGATTTACAGACATTGAGGTAATGACTGAATGTTGCATTTGCAGTAAATGTGCACTGAGCATTTGCAACTAAATACAGTAAGGTCCAAAAGTCTGAGAATGTATTGAAAATCAGGGATTGAAAATCAATCTAATTTAAACCTATAAATACATTTTAAGATTTTTTATTTTATTATTATTTTAAGCAAAGAAACGTGAGATAAATAGACTTCAACCAGGACCACTTCCGTCAAGTATATTTATGACAATTATAATTACATACAGTTAGTGTTGGTGGTTTGGTTATGTTCTGGGCAACACTCCACAAGCTTGTCCATGCAGCCATGGCAAGACAAACCCCCCGTGGGTACAGAACAGAACCATTATAAGCATATATAATTACAATTCACAATTACATGAGTTGTAAACAAAATGTCATAGAGACTGCTTCCAATGAAGACACTGTAAAGAAAGAACAAGTTAGATCGGATTACAGGTTCAGTTGGTGAAGTTGGGGTTGGAGGAGGGAGTTAATTGCAAGCAGCAATGCGATGGAAGAGACACTGAATAATGGGAATTTAAATAGACCGCAGGTGATAGCTGTCAAGACTGGATTGGTACACGTCAGGAACAGCTGTGACTAACGTGGCCTGACTGAACTAACGCGATGCTCGATTTTGTACCTTTTAAATGTTCCAATGAAGCAGAATATTAACAAAACACACGCATAAGCATGTTCTGTGATTGGCTGTTCAGTATGAGGAAGCTCTCGCTATGTATGCCATCACAGAGTGACAGAGTGTAAAGTGGATTGAGATAGAAAACGAAAGAACAAGACTATGAGGGAATGATAGGCAGGTTAAGAACAGATGATGTTGATGGTGTTTAAAGCTAAAGTCAATCCACAAATTGAATTACATCTTTTATCTGACGGGCTATATCCCGTTTGATGAATGACAAACAGTATTTGTCTACAGGCCGCTCCATCAGCCCACTCAGAGTAAGGGATTTTAATGTGAGAAAGCAAAAGGAAACGTTGCTTCTCCCACAGGCACACAACTACGTCTGCACTTCCAACCCCGTCTGAACAAATTAAATAGATGCTTTACATAATTCAGATAATTGCACTACAAAAAACATTGTATTTGTTTAACAAGCAAGATGTTGGATGATGAAATATTTATTCTTCTTGAATTACAAAGCACTGGAAGCACAAAGCACCAACCTACCAACCAACCAATGAAAATTACTACAAATCATCCAAACTGCCTTAAGCGAGCTTGCCAGTGCCACAGTGAATTATTTAATGCCAATGCAAGTGCCAGTCTGTGGTAATCCATTTGGCCTATTACACCAGCACTGTGTATGAGATTGCAAATGTGTTATTCAGCCGGAGGGAGAAGATATATGGATAACATTCATAATATATGAACATGTATAAATGAGTCCAGTTCAGACCAGTTTTTCCAATATATTTATTGAAAAGTCTCCAACTCAGAAGTACCGATCATTCACAAATCATACAGTATATAATAGTTAATATCTGCAGTCTGCTTGAGGGGGATGAAACAATTTGTAAATGAAACATCAAGATCAGTTTTGTAAACTGATGATTCACTGAAAAGAAAACTCGCAAGAATGAATTATTCATAAATTTAACATAATTCAAAATAGTTAGTGTCTGCAGGAAAGTCTACTTTTGTAGAGTTTTGTGAACTGGTTCAAACGAGTCAATGAAAAGATCCAACTCAGATGAACAAATCATTCATAAATCAAACATTTAAGTTTACTTGAAAGGCTTCATCCAATTTGTGAATGAAACATTCAGACCACTTTTGTGAATTGGTTCAAATGATTTATCGTAAAGATCCAACATGAATTACTCTAAAAATGTAGTTTGCATCTGCAGTGAAATATCCACTGGACATGGTCAAGAATGAAATGAATTGTTGGTTTTGTGAACTGCTTCAAATGATTCACAGAAAAGACCTTTCAAGATGAAAGGACTTAAAAGAATGAATATAACTAAAAGTAGTCCTTGTAGGAGTCAAGCAAACGTTTGAATGAAACATTAGCTTAATGAAACAACTGGTTTTGTGAACTTCACTTAACAGATTTAACTCAAAAGAATGAATCATTTAAGAATCTGACGTCACTAAAATATAATGCATAGGCATAGCAATGTGTAGAAGAGTACTGAAAAAGGCATATAAGAATCCCAAATTAATCATTCACACCAGTTTTGTAAAAACAAACTGTAAAAAAAAAAAGATCTGACTCAAAAGAATGAATCATTCACAAATGCAGTCCATATCTGCACTGAAGTTCAGACTGGTTTTATGATCCGATTGAACCAATTTAACCAATTCAACCGACTCAAAAGGAATATGACATCTGTAAATAAAATAAAATCTGCAATAAAGTTCACTGGAAGTCGAGGTGATTTGTGAACAAAAACTTTAGACCACTTTCGTGAACTAGTTCACTGAAAATAAGGCTAAAAGGAATGAATAATTCATGAATTAATATAAAACAGTCCACATGTGCAGTGAAGTCTATTGTAAGGCGAAGAAAGAGATGAGATGGAAAGATAAACAGGTAAAGAGACATCCCTGAGAGACTCTTTCAGGTTTCTTGTCATTTTTCTTTGACATTTTAATCTTCAGTGATGAGGGTCTTTGTGTTAAATTCTCATACACAGAGACACTCTGCTAAAAAAAACACAGTACAAATGCTTTCATAACCACACATACAGTGAAAAAGCTACCAGCGCTATTTACGCATGCACTCCACACAAATTTCCTTTCATCCTTGACAATTCCAGCACATTATGATGGGGTTTTGATGAACAAATCAGTCACGGACACCCACACAAACACATTCGCACAAAACGCACCCAAGGTGAAAACGATGAGTCACTTGCTGTGTGGTAATCTGTCAAAGCAGCATGATGTTGCCGGAATAACTTTACACATTCAGACTAGGTCCAGACTAATGCAGGTCATCTGCTTTTAAAAACACAGAGATGTGTCAGATAAAAACAGAAGGATGTGAGGAATATGAAATGAGAATGTTTTTATTTGTATTTTTTTTCTCCAGATTGAGTTGCTCGTCCAAATTAGGGTTTTTATAGTAAATAAAAAAAAAAAAATAATAATAAATAAATAAATAAAAACATTAACCCACTACCAAAACACAATTACTATACCTTAATCTAAAATAAAATGAAACCAGAATATATATATATATATATATATATATATATATATATATATATATATATATATATATATATATATATATATATATATATATATATATATATATATATATATATATATATATATATATATATATAAACTATAACAGTATATCAGTTATACTAACTAATTGATTCAACCCACCAAATGTTAATTTTTCACAATTCTTTTCAACATTTTTATTAAAAACTATCCTGTGTGCCTGGAACAGCTTTGCTGAACTTAATGCACTCTTAGTATTTATGACCCAACAAGTAAAAATTATGACTTCATGAATTAAAGAGGAATTTACGCCAGTTTTACAGCGGTTTGACTGTGACATAAAATATGTTAAAACATTTAGAGAAATGCAGTTTTTACATATATTGAAATAAATGAGGCATCCGTCTGGACTCTGAATCATCATGATTCATGCCGCTAGATTAACACGTTTCTCTTCCGATTGGAATAAAGTGAGGAAGTGCTGTCCAGCGAAGCCCTGCTCAGGATAAAGACACCAGCTGACTGGAAAGTCTCAATGGTGTGGACAAATGCTGAGTCACTTTGGATAAAACGCACTGCACTTGATGATGAGAGCAGATGGCACACACACCTTCACCTTTCAGACAGGAAGTGAATAATATAAAGTTATATTTGTTCAATGTTAAAAATTCTTTAAACAAATTTAAAATCAAATACTTTTACATTTAAAATATGAATACAATAATATTTCCATTTATTTAAATTTGTTTATTTTATTAGTTTTTACCATTATTTATATGTTTAACTGACTATTCGGTTGTTTAACTAGTCAGCTAATGTGACCCATTCCTATTCTGGGTGGATGTCTGAATGTCCTTAAACACACACACATACACACAGGCAATGCAAGACAGGACAAGCTACAGGTTATTGAAGAAAAAGGACGAAATAAATCACAAAATAAGGACAGACAAAATCATAATCATCATCATATGGTCAACATTTAGACAAATTAACAAAATCCTTCAAGGCATGCTAATTAATGCTGACTTCTCGGCAGATGTCTGTAACACAAACTCTCTCAGCGCTAACGTCAGCAGTGCTTTAATCACGACACACACATTTAATGACTGATATTGACATCCTTTTTCGATCTGACCATCTCATGGTATGCTGTAAGAATGCACAGCAGGCTGCTTTTGTGCTCCGTGGCATCGCTGTATTTCTTGCGGATGGCACGCCGGTAGAGAGTCGTGTTATTGGATAGCATTATTGCGGAAGATAAAAATAGCAGGTGATTCCCGCTGGCTTTGTGTGCCAATATATCACAAGTGCTTATTGAAATCGGGTACATGGCCCTGCTGGGAGAGCGAGCATGAGTGCATGGGGTTTAGATCAACAAGAGAAAAGCACTGTGCTAAGGAGATATTATTGCATTTGCTTTATTTTTTATAGAGGTTAATTAAGTGCATTTGGAAACCACAAAGCTGTGCACTGTAATACGTTACAGGTTACTACTTCATTATGGTTCTCTTTAGCATACAAATACTAACTTTACAAATGCACATAGCAAATGTTATTTTTAATGATAGCTCGCATTAGCTTTTAATGCTAATGCTAATAGCCAAGAACAAACTAATTAACATATGATTAGCATAAAATTTTCTCATTGGTGGTGACAACAATTATGCTTTTAATTTGAACAAACTTAAATGCTAGGATGCAGTCTTTTTACTACTGTATGTTGTGCTAAAGCTAATGTTTGCATTAGTTTTGGGCTTTGGAATTTGGTTTAATTAAAATGAAAAAATTATTATCTAAATTAACATCCTTCACTGTGATGTAAAATTGCTACAGGGGTTGCTGGATCAAGTTGTGTTTCGCTGCTAGCGGGTTTTTATCAGATTTGGGCTGATTTTGTGATTGCATAGTTGGGTGTAATGGAGGTAGATATCCTGCGTACCTGGATCGGCTAAATTTTCTCATTTACCAGCAAGTCAAGCCCCATTCATCACCAGAGAGCCTTGAGAAAGAAAGAGAGAGGAAAGCGTGTATGTGTAACATGTAGCGTTTATCTACAGAGAACTGTGCACACCACAGTCTTTTGAATAATTCCCAGGAGACTGTACCTTTCTGTAGTCTTTGGCAGACACCCATCTGACCTTTTTTGCTCATTTCTTTCCCCAGTATGTCTCTCTCTCTCAGTGTTGTTTTCCCTCCCTGAGCGATCGTCGGCTCAGTTGCTCAAAGCGTACATGGGGAGTTGGCAAAGCGCAGGCATCTTTCCCTACGACGTCTGCATTTCAACGTAGCTCAAAGTGTCCAACCTGAACACGCTCTCGTATAGACTATCCCGTGTTTAACGACACCACTTCAAAGAACCAATATTTGCTCCCCGTTTCATTTGGATTTGTAATGCCTGCTCATAATCACGTCAGCGTGTGCTTTTTCCTTGCCCGCAGGTATGCGTTTCCCACACGTGTGCCCACGTGTGTTTCACACCTGCTCAGGTAAATGTATCCTATGGGCTGGATATGGCAGTGTCTGTCTGTGCTCACCCTAGGATCACAGCTGCTGTTAATTACACTTTGAACCCAATCAATAATAAATTACATATGACGCTGTTGACAAAGAGCAACACAGTCAGGCCATGTTCTACGCTATTCACAACACATACTGTAAATGTAACCAATACAACTATGTGTGGAAATATACACTATTGTTCAAAGTTTGCGGTCAGTAGAGTTTTTTAACATGTTTTTGAAAGGTGTACCAAGGCTGCATTTTTTTTATCAAGAATACAGTAAAATTATCAAATTGTGAATATAATAGTATGAAGTATATATTAATCTATTTTAAAATGTATGATGTAAGGCTGAATTTTCCGCATCATGTTATCCACATCGTGTTATCTGCTTCCAGCTATTTTTAGCTGTACAAAACAGCTCGTTTTGGTGTGTCTTACCATACTATTCTAATGTATTATCTTAATTATGAACACTCCGGTTTGAAATGTAAACAGTTTTACCATTTACTGCACTTTGTTATTCTTCTTGTTATTTCCCTACAGCGGCTAATGAACCAGAAGTCTCGCACATTCACTGTTTACTTCCCACTGAAAAATAAGGTGGATCAGATAATAAATGCCTTTACTGTCACTTTTGATCAATTCAATGCATCCTTGCAGAATTAAAGTATACCTTTTATATGCACACTAGGGAAATCTGTTAATTTTCCCCATATCACAAATGTAAATGGAGTTCAGCGGGTTTGTTTTGGACCTCATTGACTTTCACTGTATGAAAAAAAAAAACACTACCATTTTAACCTCATGATAATTTACATTTTTAGTTTGAACTCTCACTTTCAGAATTATATCATAATGTGTGATTATCTGTATATGCGCAAATGTGACAAAACTGCTTGACAAATGCTCTCTAAACGAACAATTAGTATGCACGCCCTCTGGGCCTCGCAATTAAAAATTCACCCCTGAGGTCATGTTACCATGGTAACAGTTCAACCCTCACTGTGACAACTTCCTCCTCCCACCCACGAGAGTCTAAAAGGCGAGCAAACTGACTCTGGATCAGCTGTTACGGGCAGGCTATAAGTAAAGCTCTCCTTTTCCCGGCTCTTGACATGTGGCCGTGACACATGGCTGACAAGAGACATGTTGCACATTGGCAGCTTGTGTTAAATAGGCTGTAAAAAAGTATTGCTGGTGGCCGAACTGTATTTTTGTGATTTCAAGTGTGGGTTTGTGTGTGTGTGTGTGTGTGTGTGTGTTTGAGTTAGTCTTTCTGCCTTAGGCTCAAAAGTCTTTATCTGTTCTAATTTTCTCTCTTATTCACTCGCAGGAGTGTGTTTGTGCACTAAATAGCACTTACTGAGAAAACTATTAAGTTTCAGCAATCAAAAATTCAATTTGCTTTTTTGGACAAGCCTACTGCAAAGTGCTTTAATGTCTTTGTTTGGCATATGGCACAATTTATTTAAGTGTATCACACCAGACGCATTATCTACAGTGTCTGATCCGCATAAAAAATTCATATACCCACACAAACATGAAAAGAGAGCTCTGATCCTCATTGAAACATATGTCTCAGGAGTGATCACTTCACGCAGGGTTCACCTGACACCCTTTAGGATGCGATCTGGTGTTATATGGTTGGATGCTCCTCATTAAATTTGGCTCTTTGGGAAGTTTAAACAACAATGCATTACATGCTGAGCTGCATACAACATACATACAACCTGAGCTGGTTTGGTTCGATGCCACACGTGACTCTCTCTTTCTCTATAGATGTTTATCATTGACTTAACACAGGCCAGACACACAATGCCTGCTAAAAATACTCTGACAGCTGTTAGAGTGGAGCCGAGCACAGGCAACGCTGCATCCACCAATGACTGGTGAAATCAGTCAGCGTTCAGCCAGTCTTTTAAAAGGCCATCAGAGCAGGTAGCTGTGCTTTTAATCAAAACACACGCACATGTGTACCTAGATGGAACCAGGCAAAAACAGACAATTTCACAATAATGCAATTTTATGCATGGAGTGTAATAGCCAAATATGACCGTATACAATAATGTACAATAATGTTTCATGTATGAAGATTTACCACGGTAATTGCATAGTAAGCAGTTTAATAGTGGTATCTGTAATTAAACTAGAGTAAACAAAATCAGCATATCTATGGGTTCTTGCAAAAAAATACAAATAAATACAAAATCACATCTAGAGTATAATCATGTGTAAATATAAAAAAAGTATTTTGAAATACGTATTTTTTATGTTTATAAAAGTATTTATTCAAATATATTATTATTACTATTAGTAGTAGTAGTAGTACATTTTACTAAATGTTTTAGTTGATGTGCTAATATTTTAAGAAGCTTAAGCAACTTATTTTAAGTAATATATTAGATACAGAATTAGTGTGAAATCTATACTAGTTGAAATCTACATCAACATTTCCACAAAAATATATGATTATACCAACAAAAAATAAATAAATACATAAATTATACTATTCAGAATTTTTTTTACTATTTTTATAAAAAATACTATATATATTTGACATTTAAATAACTTATTTATATATATATATAAAATTTAAATGTCGTTTTTGTTGAAAATATATTTTTTATTAAAAATGTAATTTAATAAAAAAATATTTCATAAATAAAACAGATTTAGTATGAAATCTGTGCATCATTTTCATTCAAAAATAAATAAATCTTTGCATTTACCATGGCATTTTCATAAAGATTACCATATTTAATGTTAATTGTAGCACTATATGTGCATTTCTGCTTCATACAGCTCACTGCACATGCACTTTTTATAGAACGGGAAAAAAAATAGTCAGTGGTTGGCTTACATGTCATGTTTTTGGTTTGGATATTACATCCATGTGTGAGCATCAGGCCATTTCCACTCATTATGATCACATACTGTACGTGAGTTTCTTCATGCATGGGGAATGTTTTCAGGTGTGCTCTTCTAGCATCAAACCCCCTCACATCCAGCACGTTAGCAAAGGCCTGTCTCACGTAACAGTGTTCGGTGGATTAGTTGGGAGTGTTTGAGAAACATTGCAGTAATGCTCACTGTAGGTTAGCATTAAAAAACCCCGATACTGCTCAGTGGTGTTCGTCAGATGATCACGTGATGCTCATGGTTAAATCTGATACATCTCTGCTGTTTGAGCTCAGGTTAAAGAAGCTGGCTACAGCAAGAAGATAATATCTACACACACAAGAGAACCTGGATTTATACATTCTCAAATGTATATATATATATATATATAGTAAAAAAGTTGCAATTATGATTCTAAATTTGTTGCCACAGGTTGTTGCTAAGCATTTGCTAAAGTGTTCTTAGTGTTTTTAGTGCATTTCTATGCAATTGCTAGATGAAATAGCATCTTCACTGACTCCAATATATGATGAAACACTGTTGTTGTTTTTTAGTTCCATTGAGATTCTTATATCCTTATACTGATTTTCTAATATTAAGTTATATTAAATTATGAAGATTTTTTTGTAAAATATTTTCTGCTTTCAGAAAATGCAAATAAGAAATATTTTGTTAACTATATGAAATAAAAATTTGTATATATTTCATTTAAGTGAACATTTAATTATTTATAGGAAACTATTAAAAAAAATGACAAATTTTTCCTTGGCAACTAACTAAAAATAAATTAGTTTAAGTATAAAAAAATTACTAAAACTATAATAAAAAAAATAAATGAATGCTAAATAAAAATATGTGTCATTTCCTTGGCCATAGGAGAATGTCTCAACTCTGAACCTTTACAGAACTCATCATTCTTGCTCTCTTCTATTCTCTCCGTCTCATAAACCCTTATTAGAGAGAGTGCGTAGGCCTCCGCTTGCTTTAGAAAAATACAAATGGGTGTCTGCTGCTTCAATGAAAGAATGTGCATTGTTCCCCCTTTATCACAGAGCTTCTCCCTCTCTCTCTTTCTCTCTCTTTCTTTCTCTCTCCCTCGTGATGGAAGGTGGGGATTAGCAGGAAATCGCTGTTGCCAGGGTAACTGAAGGCACCAGAGGGAGTGGTCTCCACATTTGTTAAAGTGTACCTGTGAGAAAGTTTAGTACCTAGAAAAACCAGCATGTGTGTGAGCGCTTATAAACGGCTGCGGGTGGCTCTTCTAAATCCCCTGGCTGTCTCGGGTAAGATAAAGGTCAAAGAGAGAGTTTGTGTTTGTGTCTTAGAGATGCTTTCCTGCCACGCTGCAGCCGGCACAGAGCGCTGATTTAAGACTCTGTTTGACTGGTTAGTGGAGGCTGGAGTCGGTTAACTTCAGCGCTCATTTGTGGATTACAATTGAATGCTGCAACAAATATGTTACAGTTGACTTTATTATCTTGACATTCATTGCATTTGTCGAGAGATTAAAATGTCCAAGGCTGTCAATGTGAAAAAAAACTTCCTAAGCAAAAAACATAATTTTGCTGACATAAGTAAGACTTAATAAGTGTAATATATGTATAAAAAGTTGTTTTTGTGTGTGATATATAACCATATATATATATATATATATATATATATATATATATATATATATATATATACAAATATTTTAATACACTCAAACAAATATGTGAAATGTTGCCTTGGCAGCTAAAATAAAACCAGTTAAAATATTAAATTATTTAAAATGAAAAACTAATTAATAAATGAATGATAAATACGAATTAATCTAAAAAACTAATATTAAAATAATAATAATATTTTATATAATGCTTTTTTATATTATTACTGAATTATTAATATTATTTTTTCATATAAATTTGCTGTTTATCCTCCTAAAACTAAAGCAATATTAGTTTTTTTTTTATGTTTGTTCCACCGCTGATATGAAATCCCTTTTCTCCTCTCTCGCGCTCTTTCTCTCTCTCTCTTTAAATAAAGTGCAACTGAAATATAAGATAAATATAAAAAGAAGAAAAAAAAATATATATATATATATATGTATAAAATAATAAAAATGGCAAAAAGCGCATAACAAAATTACTCAGAAAAAAAAAAAAAAAAACTGGCTAACCCCAAATATTCTACCACAGATGAAAACTGTTCCAGCCAACCCCAGTCTCCCTTTTCTCATCTCGCTCACTCTCACCAAATCAAGCACAAATGAAAAGCCTTTCAGTGGCTCTTTTTGCGGTGAGTTATGCTCAGCAGATCGGACTGTAATTGCCCGGTGAAGAGTGAAGTTTGGGAGATGCATCATCCAGCGCTTGGCCTGAATATATGAACGCTGAGAGCATCACCATAAACAATAGAACTATTATGATGATGATGATAGATCACGCACTGAGCAGTGCCGCCTGCTAAATAAACCATGCTTGTATTGCTTTAACATGCACACACACGAATGCACAACACACTCACAACTGCTGACTAGTGTCTACTCGATATCCAATGCAACGTGGTGGCTTTGGAAGTAAAGGAACCCAAAAATCTAGTGGTGATTCTGGTCTCGCTAAATGGAAACATAATGTGTTTCCAGGATCAAAACGTGACTGGATATAATAAATAAATAAAATAAATTATTTTGTATGTAGAATGTATTTTCTACATTTTTACGCTAAATGCATAATGATAAAAATCATAAAAAATCCAAATGCACAAAAAGTCAATATGTAAAAGTGTTTTCTTTATTATCCTGCTAAAAGTTTATACTACTGTATGCCAAATGCATAAAAAAGTGAATAAATGCAAAAAAGTAAAAACTAAAATGAAATAAAATATAAAATTGTTTTGCTACTGTAATTGCATAAACTTATACAAGAGGTAATGCTGAAAAAAGAGTGGAGTCTTTCTCTACCTTAATGGACCTAAATTATAATTTCACATAAAATATTAAAATATTGCCAGGGGGAGGACGCATAATTTTATTTTTTATTTTTTTTAATAAAGATTAAGAGGGCGCATAAAAGAAATATCTGAACAGATAAACCCTTTAAAATAATTACTGGAATACTAATAAAGAAATAAAAATAAGAAACTGACATTTAGATTTAATGGTGACTTTAATCAATATAGTGTCATGGTCACTATAAACTGTTGCTGCATTGGGGGGCAGGGATAAATAATTATTATTTGTTAGCGCACACACACAAATTGCATGAGCATCCTAAATTATATATATATATATATATATATATATATATATATATATATATATATATATATATATATATATATATATATATATTTTTATTTTTTTTTTATTTTTAGGTGATCTATCCCTGTAAGTTTGAAGGATTCTACACATTCTAGTTATATTGTGTGGCCTCAGGGTGCGGAGAGAAGGCAGAGAAACAGAGAGAGAGAGCGGTGGGGAGGGGGATGGAGTGAATGTAATACAGAAGAAGTTAAGTGGTTTAGTAATGACTGAGGTCTGAAAAGCGATCAGACCCCGTCCAGAAAGCTCCACAGGGATGTTTTTCCACTCCCAGAGTGAGAGTTAACATCTCCGGGCATCCTTCCAGAATCCCACCTCCCTTTTCACATGTATTTCTGTCAGAGTCATGGTGTGTCCAAACTGAAAGAATGAGAAATGTCATATCCCAGTGGTACACTCATCCAAGCCCCT
The DNA here is from genome assembly GCF_003368295.1 of Carassius auratus. NCBI lineage: Eukaryota > Metazoa > Chordata > Actinopteri > Cypriniformes > Cyprinidae > Carassius > Carassius auratus. Next base: position 10,817,768 of record NC_039271.1, read on the forward strand.
CTGCACCTCGCTCTTCAGATGCACGCAGGGAAAAAAGAGACGCAAGCTAAAGGTCACACACTCCTTCAAAGTTACACACTCTCCTCTCCCGAACAACTGTCTGCTCACTTTTGAAAGCTCATCTCGAGTGTGTGTTCTGTCGCAGCCGTTAGCTGCATTCAGATGAGAAGTGTTTTGGGCCAAGATTCTATCCCGCTCAGCTACATTCCATCCACGTATGAGCGAGTGCATGCCTTCTGCTGCTTACCTGCGACGCATGCCACAAATAAATGGACCTTTACGTCAGTTACAACATGCTCATATTTGACACACCACACTTTGGAGCACAAGCAAAGCTAATTTTCCCTACAGTTAGTGACTAATAGAGCCTGTAAATAGAGCTTTCCACCCTTCACATTGTTTTGACTTTTGGAAATAACATTTCAGAACAAAACATTGATGTATCTGGTGCAACATTCCAGATAAATAAAAATAAAGGTGTATTAACATAAAAATACAAGTACAATAAAATGCAATAGAATTACAGTAAATAAAAAAATATATAATTTGTAATGAAATGAAATGTAATCGTAATTATTTTGCATAAAGTACTGCATAACGTAAAAAAGGAAATATATAAATTCAAACATTTTATTTGTTAAATGCATAAAAATATAAAGTGTCGATTTTTTATGTCAAATGCATAATGGTAAAAGATAAATATTTAAGCGCCAAAAAGTGCACAAAAAGTTAATATATATTTTTGCTAAAGGTATAAACAAGTTTAAAAATATATATATATATAAATGACTTCTTTACCATTTTTGTTACGTAAAAAAAGAGAGAAAAAGTACATTCATATTTTTACTAAAGGGATAACAAATTATATATATATGCATGTTATGCATTTGGTTTAAAAACAAATATTTTTATAGCTTGTTTATGCCTTTAGCAAAACTATATATACTGTATAAATATATAAACAAAAAAAATGTATCCCAAATGCAACACGGATAAATCTTTTTAACATGTTCAGTTTTGACACACCATGCTTTTGACAACTACCAAAGCTAATTTTTTATGCTGTTAGTGACTAATAAGAGCCCATCGATAGACATTTCCTCACTTCGTATTGTTTTTACTGTTCAAAATGCAACATTTCAGAACAAAACATTGATGCACAGTATCTAGAGCAGCATTCCAGATAAAGATCCAGACATTACCCATGACACATCTGTCATTTATCTGCATGTGTACATTTCAGAAGACTTCATGTCTGGTTCTGGGAGGAAACGAGAGCTTTAAGTCTTTAATCTAATTTCAGTGAGATTCATTAATCTGGCTGTTTTAAGGACCTGCATCAGGAGAAAAGCGCTGAGTCGTGCCAAATGGTGCCCACCGATATATTCATCACTTCCTGTGCCACATTACCCCAGTCATCAAACGTCGGGCTGGCCCATTTCCGCTCCACTCCTCCTGTCCTTTAGAACTCATTACTCACAGCTATGCATACAGCAACGGGCTATTTACTTGTCGTCAGCATTTCTGCATGGCGCGGTGTGTGTGTGAGAGAATCGAGCGGGTTTATCTCTGCGATCTCTACGCTGCGACCATGATCATAAATACTGATCAACAGTAGTGTCATCATCTACCTGTCTCAAAGGACTCTCTTTCTCTCTTTCTCTCTTCTCTCCTCATTTCCATCTCAGTCATTTGATTTACAGAGATGGCTGGCTGTATTACATATTTCACTTCCCTTATTTTCAGCTCATAAAACTCCAACCGGTGGAACAGCAGGGACAAATATGCAAGTACATGCACATGAAAGACTGGATGGCACTGCAGGCGTCAATCATTAGGATTATTAATATTAAGAAGGTGTACAGTGTAGTACCATCTTCAAAACATGAACAAGGTTCTTAGGGGAATAATAAAAAAAGCTAATTCAATTTGATGCTACATTATGTTCTCCAGATTAAAATATCATCTATTAACATAGGAAAGATAAAGCCTCCCCAGGTTCCTTAAAGAAACATATACTGAGGTATATATGTTGTTATCTATAGAAATATGAAGTGACATTTTGCCATGGCACCATGGGAACTAAAATAAAAGACTATAGCACTTTATAGCATTTTTGAATGCATGCCATACAAAACACTTTACACTATACTATAACTCAAAACACTATACTTACATATGCTTACTCCACAAACTAACTCTAAACATGAAAAACAGCAATAGATGGACCGACAAGTCTTCCATCTGTTGACGTTGTTGATCTGAAAGCCACGCTTAATTGGCATCGCTGATGGCTAGCTTAGATCACTTCAGAGTTCATACAATTGGTGTAAATGCAACTAGGAAAATGGCCCTAGGGAAAATGTATGGGCAAATGGGTAAAATAAATGGAATTCTTACTTCTGGAACCCAACATTTGGCCTCAATTTGAACCAGAGCCAGCATATTTAAAGATGAAAATGGCCCTTGGGGAAATGTAGTTCTTTGGGATCTGTCTTGGTGCCTCGTTCCTAACTTGAGTTCCTATAACTACAGTAGCTGATGCAAAAGGCCCTATTGGTGCTGAAAATGTGTTTGATTTATAAATGCATGGTAAATTTCATGGACTTTTACTATTTTATAAACTGAAATGACTTTGTCAGGTCTAGAAATCACACTTTTAAAATAAGGCTTCATCATATATCCAGTTTTTTTTCAAGCATAATGGAAACTAAAATCCTGCAGTACACTGTAATATACTGTAGGAACAAGTTCTATTACTGTAACTCGTCTTTCGAAGTTATATGAGATTTAACTGCATATTTAAGTCATTGTAGTACAACTTGAATTAGAAATAAGTTGATATGACCAACTTGATTATAATTTAAAAAAATAATAATAATACATCAGGAAGTGAACTAAAGTTAAGTTTAAGCACATAAATTCTTTTTACAGTGTAGTGTCATGGAAACTAACAATGTTCTCTTTTTCTAACAGACTTTAAAACCATTTTTGGCATCTACATTTTTCAGAGTGTATAGAAACACACAAACCAACCACAAATTATACCTTCTGCCAGTCTCTGCCTCTCTATCACTCCTTTCCACTCTTTTCCCCTTTCGTTCATTTCAGGTGATATTTGCCTTGGCCCTCTCTGTCATGTAACAGTAACGACTTGAAATTAGACTCGAATGAAGATTTAGCTCTCTCAGAGAAGCGCAAATCCAGTCTAAGCTTTCCAGGAGGAACGGCGAGTGAAGAGCGACAGTGCTGAAATATCCGTTCGCGCTCTCCGCTCATCCTTTTCTATGCCTCATCTCCAGTAAAGGATGAGAAGAGTGCACGACATTTAAATAAGTCATCCGGTGCTGATCACCGCGACCGCTCTAAATCCATTACAAAACTATTACATCAACCTCTCTCTACGACACACACACTTCATATTCTCACTTTTGACACCTCTGCCACCATTTTGCACACAGACTCATAACACACTTACAATCGTCATACAGTTATCTAGTTAGACTAAGGCACATTACACTTCTCTTCATTTCAGCCCTCTGAATTTGGTCTCCTGCAGTGACTGCAAGATCTAAAACTTTTTATATCCATATCAATTGCCTCAGAGTACAGATGTAAAATACGCTCAGCTAATTAGTAAATTAGTTTATCACAAACACAACCTATTAGGTAATACTAAAAAAAGATACAAGAGGGACCGGGTATGAATAATTCCTATTCTTAAATTGTTTCCAATAAGAACCTTTTATGATGAACTTGATAAAATAATTTATTTTGCTCTCTTAACTAGGCATGCTTGAATTGAAAAAAAAATCATCCTGTTTTACATTACATTCTTCTAAAGTGTATATAAAATACAACAAATTATATTATTGTCCTATTTTTTGTAGGGTAGCATATACAACTGATTAAGAACCTCAGAGCACACAGTAGATTTTTCTTGAAAGGTTTCCACAGTGTGTTTGTGTTTCTCTATGGGCACAATAAATGGAATTCTTACTTCCGGAACCCAACACTTTTTGAACCAGATCCAGGATATTTAAATAAAAAGGAACCAAAATGGTTCTAAAAGAGACAATGCAGTGTTGGGCAGCCAATTCTGGGTAAAGCCAACTCTTCTTATTAAACTTGCTGCTCTGGTTTTCATCTTTTGCTTCAAACAGAACCTTCATTCTCCTTGTCATCCAAAGCACTATTTTTCTGTTGATTTCTAGGGACTGCAGCTCTTAGATTTCTCCTGTTTCTGGCAGTTTCATTCGTGTCACCCTGCGTTTCAGTCTATTGGTTTTTGATCTAAAAGCTGGAGTGTGTTTTTGTGTGTGAGGGGTACGGTGCAACACTCTGAAAATGTATTTATCTTTGTGTAATGGTACTTCATTGATATTCACAGCCGGCTGTGGATCAATGATCCCTGGCAGACTTGCTATTATTTCATTTCTTGTATCTCAAAGGCGTATCGAGGATTCAGCTAAATTGTTTTGAGCCCGATTTGGCTGAGTCGTCACAAAGGCAATGTGTGGGCTAAAGCACTGAAGTACAGATCAACACACACAGACATCAGTATTCACACTATGGCACAAAACCTAAGCCAATAACAGTACCTATGTCTCCCTCAGCCAATAGGAAGCTACAACCATCCGATACCAGCCAATCAGAATGGTCCAAAGTGTAAGAGTGTGGAACACAGTCAAAACTTATAATACACATGAATCACAGTTCTTGCTAACTGTAAATAAGCCTATAAGAGCGTCAATATGAGCTCCAAACAAGGTAATAAGGGGCAAATCAGGGCAAATTTGGTCAGGTTAAACTTTGTTTAATGTAAATCTATAATATTAATATTATTTGACTTCTATAATTAATAATCAGTGTCTTTCCAAATCCTTTTGTAGATTACATCGATACGCCATTAGGTGCATTTTTATTTTAAGTCGTTGAATCATACATTCAACCAATTTGTTTGAAATCACTGATTATGTCATATGTTATACAAAAATGAATAACCGTATCAATGCAAATGATTTGTTCAAAACCTTGCTTCGTTCGGAGATACACAACAGTTCTGCTGTGGGGCTTTTTGGAATAAGTGTAGTGGTAGCCAAAACTATTATTATTATTATTAAATGCACTAAAATTAAAAATTAACAAATATACACTTCTATTTTTTTTTTTGCTTAATCCCTTAATGCACAAGCTATTTAATAGGTTAAGCTTTGTTCACGAGAGCAGAATATTGAAAATGTAGATTGTTAGGTCAAATATGAAATGGACAGATGTGACTGCTTTTCCCCAATGTTGGAATGGGCTTCCAGTGAGAGCATCAAAGACAAGTACTGTTCCCTCAGATCACAGCAGTGACTCTCTCTCTATCCATTTGATGGATACCATAAAGACCAGCAAAACAACAACAACAAAAACTCAACTATCACTATTTAGTTCCCTGCATTGTGAGCGCTGAGGGCAGTGAGGGATGCATTGATGCATTAGCCACCAAATAAAATGTGGATCCAATTCAAGCGATGTACACACACACATGCACATCACTTCCCAATGCAACGTCATTCATTACCAAGACTGATGCTTCTGGAAATGAAGCGTACAGAGATTCTTTCAAACTTTCTAATTACGCAGTGGAGCATGCTGACGTTTACTACATACTCACACAAGCGTAGTTTTAATTACTGCACTCTCATCAATGGCACTCAAAAAGTTTGCAGATTTATTCCTGTGAAAATGTGCTATTTATGTGGCCTCTACTAGAATAGAGTGATGTGTGTGGGTGAACTTCTGAAGGTGATTCGTGCATGTGTGTGTATGATAATTAGCTTACAGGAGCGATCGTCCTGGCAGGAGACACTATCAAGCCTGGACAGATGGAGAGTTTGCTGAATGTCAGGCGGTGAGGAGAATGGCAGCGATGTTTAAAACATGAAGCCACGACACCAGTCCACACTTCCCATTTTCTTCATCTTTCATCTTCGATTAAAAGAGCACAACCTGCCCTCACATCTTTAGAAAGTGCTGCCCATTCGGCACGTACATATCCTGTAATTCAGGGTTTCAATGGAGATTGACCACTCTTGCCGCCACACCAATCGCACACTGTCTCTTTCTGACTGGCAGTTCATTACTGCACATTTCCTGTAAGTGCAGGTGTGTATATTTGGCATTGGAGGTGTGTGTAAGTGGAGAGATTACGGCCTGTTGGGGGAAACGCCAGAAGCAGAGAAAGGACAGTCGATGGTAAATAGATTCTGTGTTTTCCAATGAATGTGTCACAGTGACATGGAACACTCTAAACGCCACCCTCATCCCTCTCTCTCTCTCTCTGTGGCTCTCCTATTACCGTCGTTCTGTCCTCATCGACCTCAGCTGTCCATCTTCACCGGCTTACCTAAACCGGAAGGGCGACACTATATCTACAGTACAGGACACCTGAAACAGTTACAAGACCGTCACAGTCAATGACCTAGATATCCACGGCTTCTACAAACATCTACTCATTCAGTAATTTCTCAATATCTACCAAAAACGGGATTACATTTTAGCCTGATTTTCAAGTGGCAGTGTCCAACAGATTGTACCGGTGCAAAATAAATTACACGCCATGCTAGAATGGACTTAAATAAGCAATTCCAGAAGCAATCCGAAGCCATCGCACTTCAGAATAATTGAAATAATACCTTGACGTATCAAATGCTTCACTAACAGAATTTCTCGAGACACGCTTGGTTGAGATCTCTTATTGGCTGTTCCGATGCATCATTCTAAGGCACCATGTGATTGTCAGTAAGATCAATCTAACAGGAACTATTTCTGTCAAAATAGAAAATAAGTAATGTAATTATTTCAAAGAATTTTGCATTTTATTTGCATTTAAATGTCCTCAAAATTATATTTTCGTTAGCATTAATCCATAACACAATTCTAAACCTTAAATCAATTGTAATTAATTGTAATTAGACCTGTTAGTTTACCAATAAAGCTTGTGTTTCTCTGAACCCAGTCACCTGAAAAGTATTTCTGTGCGCTTCCCAGTTCTAAAATTATCTACAGGGAAGGATATTAAATATTCCTCCGAGTACATTTTTTTCATGGTTAATCAATAGGAATGATCCAGGTTCAATACAAGTTAATTATCACTGTTAACTGGTTGATTATGGCCACAAAAAGCAAGTTCATCTTATCACTCATTTTGTAAAAATCACTCTGCAGTAATGTACATACAGGGAAAATATATGTAGCTGCACAGGTAAAAAGTTAAATACATCATTTATAAACATTGCTTTAAGAAAAACAAGTAAAGTCTAAATTGGGAAATGTTTGGAATTTATGCATTAGCACAGCTGACTTTTTTTTTTTTTTGTCTGTGAATGCACCAATTTGAGCTGAAAAAACTGTTTGCACCTTAAAGTAAATAAAATGAATAACAGAAGAAAAAAATGGGAAAATAAGACGCCGGTAAGGAAAAGGGAGACATAAGCTGTGTAATAGCCTGTTCAAGTATTTGTAACCCAACCATAAAATCAGTGTGTCCCCTAGTGTTCTGCCTGACTTGCAGCAGTTACATGACATCCTCCCACCGATTCACTCCATTTGAGTCTGAATCGCAAGCCCAACAAAAAGCCTCCCTGCTTCAGATTCACACTGACAGGAAAAATCTAATGCAAGTGATCTATTCAGAAAGCACTGTCCAGCATCTGCCTACCGGATTAATATAACTGCCTGATAACATAACACAATGAATGAAACACACAAACTCCAAACAGACAAGCAACATTCAGCCTGATCTAGCACTATATGCAAGAAGTCAGCATTCAAAGGTCAGTTAAAACAATACATGTTTTTAAATGACACAGTTTAATAATAGGCTGCATATTTGCATGAAAGATTAACATTTAAAAACTGATCATTTAAGGCAAGTATCTCTATGACTGTATCTCAAATGCAACATTAAATTAATAGCTCATCTTGCACATTTAGTACTATAGAGGTTTTGACAAAAAAAAAACACTTAATAAAAAAATAAATAGTTTTAAAAGCATCATTAAGAACAAACTAATCGGTATTTTTTCGAAAAAAGAAAAAAAAACACACAAGTGAGGATACTGTAGGCTCATTGATTCTCAGTTTGTCTTTCTCGTCTCTTTCTGCATGCAACGAGCATGTTGCGAGCTGTTAAAGGCTGCTTTCAGATCAGTGTTAGCAGGTCATCTCTCCTGTACCTAGTGAGACTTAATCAATGTACAATGACAAAAAGCCAACTCTTGACTGATGGCAGGCTTTAGCAAAACACTATAGCTCCCTTTCGAATTTCAGCCTATTCATTTTTTTTTTATTTCATACAAAACACTCTCTCACTCTGAGAATCGAATCACCACAATCATTGAGGACTTCTCAGGGTGTCTTCATTCATTTTTTAAAATTATTTTATCAAAATTAATTACTCAGCTTTGGGGTATAAAAATGAGAAAATGAGCGTGGGCGAGAGCGAGAGCGAAATGGGAAAAAGCAAGCACCACGCAGATGAAGGCATTAATTCAATTAGCCCAGTGCAGACCAGAGCACTGCACAGGAAGCACACAGGGCAAAATAATTAGAAATAGCAAGAGTCCACAATCTTAATTAAACACAAACCAAATCAGTCATGATCTCGAAAAGACAACTGACACATACTGTAGAACGAGAGGAGATGAGCCATGGAAAGAAGAATTCTGTGTTTGTGCTTCTGATTGACAGATTAATAAAATGAGGTTGATCTAACAAATGTGGGGGGATCAAGGCTGTGTGTGTGTATGTGTGTATGTGTGGAGGAATGATATGAAAGTGCATGGTGAGCTTCTTTTTGTCTAAATATGCCATTTCATATGGTCAGATACATTTTTAGCCCATTTGTGCTACGATTAAGCAAAATCCTGGGTTAAGGCATCTTTAAATTATTGGATAATAGATGTTTCATGCTTGTAAAATGGCATATATTGGACTAAAAGCCCTAGAGCACAGTAAGTACTGCGCTAACCCCAAATTGTGGTCTCAAGGGAATACAGTTTCAAGTATGAACAGTCTCAAACATAGAACAACATATTCAGGATTAAAAACTTTTTTAAAAAAAAGATGCTTAAGTGCTTAAACCTTCCCATGACAGCACCATTACTGCTTTTTTTCTCAGTGATGACAGGCCAAGTAATTAAAAATGAAATGGAAAAAAACTTAATTGAAAGGGGAGGAGGACGAAAGCCCTCTGTCCATTTCATTCAACTGATTAAAGGCAGCCATCTGAAGAGTGCACGCTCCACTTTCAACGCACTTTTTCTATGGTGTTTGAACCATCAGAGAGAATGAAGACAGAGAGTGGAAGCAAATAAAAATGTGGAATAAAAGAAAGGTTGGGTAAGGACAAGGATGGTAGGAGAAAAGGAAGACAGAACGAGAGTTAAGGAGAAAGACACTAGTCCAATTAGCCTCTCTGTGTGGAGTAATAGCACGAGTATGAAATGGATGGATGAATAGAGTTAGCGCCTCTACAGCAACACCACAGGGGTTATTCCACATGACAAAGAGCCTTTAATTACTTCATTCTAGGCTCTTTATTTCCCTGTGGCTGTGCTACTGTGTAAATCTTTCAAATACAGCTTTTCTCTCATGCTCCTATTTGGGCCATGAAACATGTCATGTACATCTGTGGAACAAAAAATCTTGGTCAAAACACTTTTTTCTCTTCTCTGTGCCCATTATATGAAACACTTATTACCTTGGTGGAATGTGGCAATTATAAATCAGTCCTCTGCAGAACACTGTGGGCTCATAAGCTAGAGGAGTTTATTCGTTTATTTATTTTGAGGCATAAACGCAAAACCTCAAACAATGATTCCCACCTAAAGGGTTTAATGGTATAGTTCACCCAAATATAGAACTTATGACTTCTGACATCAGGAACTCACCTTCGTGTCTTTCAAAAACCAATATGACTTTTGAAAATGGTCTTCTATTTGTTCATACACTGCAAGTCAATGGGGTTGTTCATAGTCATGGGGTTTTACAGGTTTGGAACAACATGAGGGTTAGTAAATGATGACAGAGCTTTATGGTGAACGGTTCCTTTAATCAGCCAAGCACGGGGCATTAAGTCTTTGCGATCACCCTGTTGTGTCTTAGGTGAACATACTTGAGTGGCCCGGGATCATAAATAATAAACTTGCATCAGTGCATTTCTCCGGGCAGTGCTCTTGCTTTGCAGTGTCTGGTAAAGGTGCTCTAATGAGGGTAACCCCACACCGCAATGCTCTTTCAGACACAATAATGAGTCCCTTTCACATGTTGTACCAAGCCCTGACTTTATAACATCCCTGTTGCATGACCTCTCAAGGAAACAACCTTTCGCCCTGTTCGCAGTGTTGAAAACCACACCAAAGCCTCTTCGGTTGTGCACTATGAACTTATGATCTTTTCCCTTAGAAGAAATTAAGCCTATTGCTTAACCTGCGTTGACCACAATGATTATGGAAGAATAATCCACCAAATCCCTGTCTTGTGTGGCATATCCCAGGGAGGGGATACGTAGCCGGCGGCTGTTGAAGCCTCTGGCCTTAACTGACCTGATGTAGGGTGACTTAATAGACACTCTATGTTACTCCATCAATCTCTTTACAGCCTCTCAGTAGGACTCTTTATACGGCTTCAAAACCCCACAGGAGAAGATGGAGAAGCGTGAGAGGACAAAAAAGGATTGGAGGATTGGACAATGAACGGAGGGAAGTGCATTTCATTGAAAAGAATGATGGGTATTTTAGAGGATCATGGGGGCATTTCATTTACAAGACATTATCATTGTACCCGAGTGCTTTAAAGCTGATGTATTTACCCCTCTTCACCTTTCTCTCTCTCCCTCATGCTCATATCTGCATGTCTTCAGCTCTGACAGCTGCTCACTTAATAGATCCCGTTTGACAGTGCATAAGCCAATTAAAATGCTGCTGATTTAATTGAGCTGGGCAAAATCAGCCTGTGCCAGAAAATGAGTCCATTAAAGAGGCAATAGAGGCCAGTGAAGTGGAAGCCATCCGTGCTGTGAACCAAAGTCACATCCCATCTCTTGCCTGCTCCATCCATACATTCCCCTTTGGGAAGAGCAGGACTCAGTGATGGCTGAATATTCATGCTGGATTACAGGAAAATGGAATTCAATGAATTGGTTTGTTCTGTGGCTTCACCAAGTGAGTCTAAGGCAAGGTGTCAAATCTTGCTCCTGTAGGGCAAGAGTCCAGCAGAGTATACCTTTAGCCCCAATTAAGCACACAGGAACCAGTCAAATCAAAAGTATGTAGGAACGTTAGAAACTTTCAGGCAGCTGTGTTGGATCTCAATTCTACATGAAAGTGGCCCTCCAGCACCCTGGTCTAAAGTCATGTCATGGTCATGACTGTGCTTCGGTTTAAATTCTTGGGGAAACATTGTGACATATTGTGGAATAAATCGATTTGGAACTTCTGAGCCACGTTTAAAACAACATCCATGCGATTTCTGTTTTCTCCATCATGACATTATGTTAATTGGGAGATAAGCAGCATATCTTACCCTACCAGACAGAAAAGCTCTATGCATACTTTAAGCAGAGCAAAAGATAAAAGAAGCCACTTGTTCCAAAAACCCTGAGATGAGCAAGAGACCCTGGTGCGTGTACCCATAACTTTTGGGGCTAAAACTGGTTGAAACATTTAGGTAACTTAAATAGAGTTCTGCATGATAGAGGCTATCTTTACGGATAATTATAATTGTTGATCTTTCTCACACAGACAGATTGAACGTTCCTAAGGTTTGAGTATAATCTGGCAAGCGTAACTTTCACTTTAACGCTGGCTTTTATCTTAGCAAAAACCTTTCTTATGGGCGAAATGTTCTCAAATATCAGTTGCTCTTTGAGGGAACATCACAATTACTAGTAATTCAAACCCAACACCAGGTTCACTTAATCTAAAACACCCACCTTGTGTAAATAAATCTCTGAATCACAGATCCATCCCTATCATCCAGTCTAGGAAATGAGGCATTAAAAAGTGATGCATACATTTAGAGAGCCAGGCTCTTGTTCAGTCAGAGCAGGTAAAGTCGTTTAGTAATGCCTAGACTGGCCATTCACTTACAGTATGTGTTTAAGGAGAAATGGGAAGGGAATGAGATTTCAGATATGACAAAGAGGAGATGGATGAATTAGACAATCAAAAGACAATAAGAGGATGAGATCTCATACCTTAGAAACAAGGTTCATCCAAACCCCACAGTCTCAACATTAAACTGTGTCTACAATGTGAAACTTTTCTTTCACATCAAAATGTAGCCACTCAATCATGAAATAGTCTCAAGACACAGCATCGACTTCAAAGCCCAATCGTTGGCTATTGCCGTCACAGGATGAACTTGACTTTACAAGGTCAGATCTCTGCTGTAGCGACTACCCCCCTGAGTGCTCATCTTGATGGGCTCACTGAGGCATTGCAATAAAATCTGAAATGAGGGACAGCATGCCTGCCTGCAGAGAGAGGAGATGAGTATATGGGCTGCATCACTGAAGCCCTGCAGCTGTGGGTCTGTTTGGAAGACATAGTTCATAACCAGCTGGCTCCAACAAGTGATCATCTCTCCCTAACACTCACACACACAGCCCTCCCAACATCAAGCTGGTGCAGAGCGTTTGCAAGCAATTTCATTTTCTCATTGATGTCATCCGATTTGACGGGCAAGGAACGGCAAGACACAAATTGCACACAATAAGATGTGCCAATACGCTCTGAAACTAAACTTTCTCTTTCTCTCACTTACAATGGATCTCTTTTTTTCTGCTTTTGCTCTTGATGTCTCCAAACCTCATATTTTCTTTACAGGACAATGCAGACCTGACAAGAAAGTAGAAGGGGAATTGGACTGATTCGAACTCTGTGAGCCATAATTCTTTATATATCATGACATGCATTACCCATCACTCTGGCAACCAAATTTTCTTATTATTAAAGGTTAAGGGTGTCTAAAGAAGGAGGCCTAACATTTCTTGTGTCAAAGACAACATTAGTCACATTCAGTACATCAAATACACAGACTTGAATTCATATATATGTATAGAAGCAGACAGATGCTGTGAACCAAACATTATTGAACTAGAGTATAAAACAAGTCTTAAAAACCAAATAATAAAAAATAAAAAAACACTCCAAAACTAAATGTCTCCCAAAAACATTAACATCTGAAAGGTGCATCATATCAGCCAGACACAGGCGTCAGATTAAAACTCACAGCACAAGTTGTGACACACTCAAAGTAATGCACTTCAAAGGCGTGTCGATCAAAGTGTGGGATGTGTACTGGAGCATAAGGGTTGATTAATCCCCTCGAGTGTGACTTAGGACCGTGTCGGCCTCCCAGCAAAGAAGCAGTCTTTTCCTGAGCAACAAAGTGCATCTTGGGGCCACCGCAACATGTGGCGAGCAGATTCAGCACCATGGAGAGCGCATGCTCTGCACAGGGGGAGGCTTGGAGAAGCCATGCTGAGGCATTGAGTGATGGGATTAATGAATGAATAACACCTCAATAGGGAATGCATTATTGTAATCACCTTCAGTGCTTAACGTCACATGAATCAGCTGTCTCTCAGTATGTTCACTTACTGTGTGAAAATTACAACAATGTGCCAAAGGTGCTTTGAGACGGTTTGTTATAAACAAGCAAGGCATCCAAAGGAAGGATGAGTCCATGCTCAATCTGACACTGGTGAGGTGTTTTATAACAGAAACACACTTTTTCATTTACAGTGATTACATTAAGAAATGTGAGGGAGAAGTAACTCTAAAACCATATTCCTCATTTCCTAAACTGTCCGTAAAATATTCAAAAGCATTGTTACTGACATTCACACAGCAAATTTATATATAAACTACACAGCCAATGCTTTAATCATTTTACTCACTAGTGTATTCAGGTAAGATTTTGCTTAAAGTTTCAGTATTTTATTTTGCAATTATTCTAAATACTTTATTCATAATAAAAAAAAAAGTCATATGAATTACCGTTTATATATATATTAAATTGTATATGTTTTTATGTAGCTTGATAGGTTTTTTTCTTTTCAAGCAATGAGACCGTCATGGATAGCCCCTGACTCATGGGCCAGATAGAGAACGGGAGAGGGAGAGAGAGAGAGAGAGAGAGAGAGAGAGAGAGAGAGAGAGAGAGAGAGAGAGAGAGAGAGAGGAGACAGAGAGAAGAGACAGAGAGGGGGAGTCTATTTCTTAGATTTATATCAGTTTTATTGATCTCCCCCTGCCGTTGATGTATTCTATCTCCGCCAGCTCTCAACTTTTTGGAACGCGTTGGTGTAAATGGGCTACATGGAAGCAGTAATGACAGCAGATCATACGCGCAAAAGCTCATTCAGTAAGTTTGCGCATCACAGCAACATCGACTCACCCCAGCGTTGTCATGGTAACGATGGTGTACCAGAAAGCCGCCGGTATGCTGGTGAACTTGGTGGCGGAGGAGCCCTTCTCCGCGTAGAACATGACGGTGGCGAAGATGATGATGGCCATGGTGAGCGAGAAGAGCAGGAAGCCCAGCTCGGACGCGCAGCTCTTCAGCGTGTACCCCAGGATGCGCAGTCCCGCGGAGTGCCGCGAAAATTTGAAAATCCGAAAGACCCTGAAGACTCTCAGGGTGACGAAGGCCCCGCTCACGTCCTCGTTGTCCGTCATGACCAAGCCGATGTAGTAAGGCATGATGGCCACAACGTCAATGATGCTCATAACACTTTTTACAAACTTGTACCTGCTGGGCGCGGCGATCAGACGAAGCAGGTACTCGACGGTGAAGATCATTACGCAGGCCGTATCCAAGCAGAAGAACGCGAGGGCGTAGCGCTCACCGCACGAGACCTCCTTCGCCCGGTTTGGCCCGCTGCTGCACGGGACAGTCTCCACCACGTTGGCCATAACGGAGACGGCGATGAAAAAGCCAGTGACGTAATAAAACACCAGCGCCATGGTGCTCGTGTGCGGGTTCTCAAACGCGCGCCACATGGACTCGCGGAACGACAGTTCGGGCAGCACCAAATCGTTGTTGTTTTCGTTCTCCTCGTCGTCTTGAATTCTCTCCGTGTTCTCCCTCCTGCGATCTTTGTACTCCTCATAACAGCAGTCCCCTATTATCTCAGGAATGATGCCGAAGAAGGCCAGCTCCTCGTCATAGGCGGAGATGCACTCGTGGCGAGGGTAGTGCAGCTTCCCGGTTCGGTAGAAGTTGAGGATATGCCTGAAAATGTCCGGGTCGCGGTCGAAAAAGTACTCGTTGGTCTCCTCGTGGAAGAAGAAGTCGCGCTCTGTGCTTCCCAGTAAGGTGTCGGGGTACCTCTCCAAAGTATTCCGCCAAGTTTGAAACCTTGTGCCGCTGACGTTCAACATGATCAAACCGTCCTGACCTCTCCTCATTTCCCGTGGAGGTGGCGGCATTGGGGCGCTCGCCACGGGCATCCATCCTATGGCCGCAGCGCGCGCGAACGGTAGCCAAGCGGCGACTCCAGCTGCCATGCTGACCCAATGTGCGCGACCCGGTGCGACTGAAGCAGGTTTTGCTTTCACAAGTCCTCCACGAGCAGAAGGGGCATCTGGACAGACACAATGCGCAATCACTCGATGTGAAGTTCAAGGAAGGCTATTGCTCACGTGCAGGAGAATACTGCATAATGAGTCATATTATTTATCAACATCAAAGCATTCGAATGGCAAGGTGGAATTACAGTGGGCGTAGAAATGAATGGTGATGTACAGTATATATGCACTATGCAAGAGTAAAAAAAGGCTTTTCGGTCAAATACGAATGGCTGAGGAAGCAATGCATGCTTTTTTTCTTTTCTTTTTTTCTTTGTATTTACAGTGTATCCTATTGCTCAATAGCAAGATAAATAACTTACCTCCTCATAAATGGATATTTATGTAAAAGTGCAGGTTTTTACACACAGCTCATCAGTTATAGTCCACTTTGTATAGATCTCCCGCCGTTATGCACAAACAAGTATCCGAAACGCGCTACCGGAGGTGTTTTAGACCAAATGCAACAAGTTTAGAAGTCAGGTAGAGGATTCACGTTGTCCATGGACATCCTTTTTATCGTCCACAGCTTTTGTGTTTGACATTGACGCTCTTAGAGAAACCTGCCACAGTGGTCGTTTCATAGAAAGAGAAGACCACCCTGGCAAAAGCGCGTACTGTTTTACAAGCAGAAAATGACACTTTCCTGTCCTCTTAACTCTAACCCAATGACCCAAGAACTGCTTCGCAGAGTCTGTCTGCAACCCGATCAAAAGTAAACCCGTGACAAATGATTCGCTGGAAGTTGCTTCATCCGCTACCGACGAAGATCTGTGAGTCTGCGGTGGAGCCCAAGTTGCTTCTGCTCACGGCGCATTGGAGGCGTGTCACGTGCTATGGGCATTAGTTAACACATATGAATGTTACACAGTCTGTGTGAATGGTGTGCAATGTACCATACGAAGTGTTACGTTTAAATGCTTATTTGTAGAACTGTATTCTGTCATAAATGAAACGAACGTCATAGCGAACTGTATAAAGTTATTCAAGGGTATTCTTTGAATTATTATTAATCAAAGTTTCGCTGGAATCCAGTGAAGTGCTTAACCCTGAGCTGAGAGACTGAGGGAAAGCGTTGCGGATATTTTCACTTCTCAGGTTATTGAGTCCCATGCAGCACTGATAGATGTGCAAGGGGAAAGCCGCTAGATGGAGACAGTTTTCAGAGGTGATGTTAGATTTGACCTGTAAGACCGACTGGATTCGTGTCGTGAAGGTTTCTTGCTGTGACAAACACAATCAGCAAACTCCAAATGCGATTATCCAGTACGTGCTGCAGCTCTCTATACATGGGTCAGTGACAAATATAAGTATGGCTGAAAAGAAGAAATGCAATTTCTAAATTTTAGTTACGTATAAATAGCCGTGCCAATTCTGTCAGGAACTTCGTCGACTGTAATGGATATAACGTGTTTAATCGTTTTGACACCTACAAATGTTTCCAAATATACATATTTAAAACAAAATAGCTTGACTGAAAAATGAAATAATAATCAAATTTCATTCTATTAGCTTGCTGAGAATATATATATATATATATATATATATATATATATATATATATATATATATATATATATATATATATATATATATATATATATATATATATATTATACTTCAAAGGGGTGTAGAATTTGCACACAAACTCACATAGCCATGTGAGTTTGTGTGCGCGTCCCCGTGATGGATTTCCTGGCGCACAGCCTTCCTCTTCTCTATTGTCTTCCAAATTAGTCATGTAGACATATCACAGATTCAGTGTTGTGCGAGAGAAAAAGAGCGTTATGATCTCAAGGCTTGTTGGGTTTTTCACTTCAGCACCATGGACAGCAACCAGCAACAGTTGCTCTGCCGCGTTATTGATTATTGACAACGCGAATCAAGTGCTTATAACCAATTTTAATTATGTTTACGGGATTTTTTTCTCTCTCTCTCTTCCTCTTTATTACAGTGCTTGAAATGCAGAACTGTATTGATATTCTCCTCCTTCTATACACTTTTCTGCAATTCAGCTTAAATGCATTCACATAATTCACATTTTAAACTTTGTTTTTTCGTTTTAAGTTGTAGCCTGCTAGAAATAAGATTCATGTTTCAATCTCCCAATTCAAAATAATTGTAATATTTGCATTACTGATTTGCGATGGGTCGTATTGTATTTCTTATCTATGACACTTCCCAAGAATACTGTGAACTTTGGTGTAGCATGGAAAACAAAACAGAGATGTTTGCTTTATTTGTTAGTTTGTGAGATTGTTTAGATGTTTGATAAAATTTCTAGGAAAAGACAAATAATAGTTATTCTGGTTTAGTGTATATCAAGAAGGTTGACATACAGTATTGTTCAAAATAATAGCAGTACAATGTGACTAACCAGAATAATCAAGGTTTTTCGTATATTTTTTTATTGCTACGTGGCAAACAAGTTACCAGTAGGTTCAGTAGATTCTCAGAAAACAAATGAGACCCAGCATTCATGATATGCACGCTCTTAAGGCTGTGCAATTGGGCAATTAGTTGAATTAGTTGAAAGGGGTGTGTTCAAAAAAATAGCAGTGTGGCATTCAATCACTGAGGTCATCAATTTTGTGAAGAAACAGGTGTGAATCAGGTGGCCCCTATTTAAGGATGAAGCCAACACTTGTTGAACATGCATTTGAAAGCTGAGGAAAATGGGTCGTTCAAGACATTGTTCAGAAGAACAGCGTACTTTGATTAAAAAGTTGATTAGAGAGGGGAAAACCTATAAAGAGGTGCAAAAAATGATAGGCTGTTCAGCTAAAATGATCTCCAATGCCTTAAAATGGAGAGCAAAACCAGAGAGATGTGGAAGAAAACGGAAGACAACCATCAAAATGGATAGAAGAATAACCAGAATGGCAAAGGCTCAGCCAATGATCACCTCCAGGATGATCAAAGACAGTCTGGAGTTACCTGTAAGTACTGTGACAGTTAGAAGACGTCTGTGTGAAGCTAATCTATTTTCAAGAATCCCCCGCAAAGTCCCTCTGTTAAAAAAAAGGCATGTGCAGAAGAGGTTACAATTTGCCAAAGAACACATCAACTGGCCTAAAGAGAAATGGAGGAACATTTTGTGGACTGATGAGAGTAAAATTGTTCTTTTTGGGTCCAAGGGCCACAGGCAGTTTGTGAGACGACCCCCAAACTCTGAATTCAAGCCACAGTACACAGTGAAGACAGTGAAGCATGGAGGTGCAAGCATCATGATATGGGCATGTTTCTCCTACTATGGTGTTGGGCCTATTTATCGCATACCAGGGATCATGGATCAGTTTGCATATGTTAAAATACTTGAAGAGGTCATGTTGCCCTATGCTGAAGAGGACATGCCCTTGAAATGGTTGTTTCAACAAGACAATGACCCAAAACACACTAGTAAACGGGCAAAGTCTTGGTTCCAAACCAACAAAATTAATGTTATGGAGTGGCCAGCCCAATCTCCAGACCTTAATCCAATTGAGAACTTGTGGGGTGATATCAAAAATGCTGTTTCTGAAGCAAAACCAAGAAATGTGAATGAATTGTGGAATGTTGTTAAAGAATCATGGAGTGGAATAAAAGCTGAGAGGTGCCACAAGTTGGTTGACTCCATGCCACACAGATGTCAAGCAGTTTTTAAAAAACTGTGGTCATACAACTAAATATTAGTTTAGTGATTCACAGGATTGCTAAATCCCAGAAAAAAAAAATGTTTGTACAAAATAGTTTTGAGTTTGTACAGTCAAAGGTAGACACTGCTATTTTTTTGAACACACCCCTTTCAACTAATTGCCCAATTGCACAGCCTTAAGAGCGTGCATATCATGAATGCTGGGTCTTGTTTGTTTTCTGACAATCTACTGAACCTACTGGTAACTTGTTTGCCACGTAGCAATAAAAAATATACTAAAAACCTTGATTATTCTGGTTAGTCACATTGTACTGCTATTATTTTGAACAATACTGTACATGCAAATAGAAAATGTATAGAAAAAAAAACGTTCAGAGGCTTATAAGCCACCTTTTCATTCACCATCAAACTGGCTGTGATACAGCATTTCAGTTACACAGCAGTGCTTGCAATGCTGCAAAATAAGTCATGTTTCCTTTAGGAAAAGCAAATCTACTTTAGGAATGTCATGGGCAACCCACACTCGCTTTCACACAAAACCACACCATGCTAAACTTAATTAATTTCCAAAGCTAACCGGATTCCCTAATTTAAGCATTCTGTACTGTGACCATGCACTATGTTTGAAACAGAATGAACCAGAATAGTCAATTTAGTGACTTTTGTTCAGAGCATTTCCTTGCCCTGGGCTGTTAGAGAAATGGCGCCAAAATATGACAGGCTTCTGTATCACCATGGTTACCAGTCATATCTATTTCAGTCCCGTGAGCTAAAGCTGACAGTGTTGATGAGCATATTTGCACGCCACTCTAGAGACTGTGCACCCCTTCATTTCATCGCCTAAGCATGATAAACTCACACCTCAGTAAAAATTTAGAATTTCTAAATATTCCACCGGGATCACACTTTGAATCTATAAAGGACGTTTGAGCTGGTGTTAGACGTGCTGCATCAGCCCACAGGCGGCAGTTTAAGTGCAAGACCACAGCTGAATATAAAACGCATATCAATTTACAGAAAATGAAAAGGAACATCTTTATTCAAACTCTTTCCACTGGAGGTCAAACCACAGAGACACATTCCTTAGAAATGATCCTAGTCATTGGAGACTGGCCTAGGAGAATATCAAAAGGGCCGTTTCAGCATGCATGGAAGCTGGATATGACTGATCAATGTATTTGAAATTCTGCAGGGTTGATGTGGAGCTTTTCATAATTTATTATGTTCAACTTCTTTTTCAGGACAAACATTATTTTGCCAGCAATGTTATGCCTTCAGGAATGTTGCATTAAATCTGAAATAATGATTGAAAGGTCTTGATCTGGGTCTATGGGCAGGTGTATAAGTAGTACCAGACTGTGCTGTGTTTGCCAAAAACATCGTAAGCCTTAGTAGATCATAGAACCATTGCCACCAATTGACTCTACGATCAAATTAGCTTAAGATGCTTTTGAGAAATGCAGCCCAGGACCATTTGGACACCTGACTTGAATATGTTTCTTCATCTTAAAATATAAACATTACATTGTGGCATAATTTACTCACCCTGAAGCTTATTTTCTTATGTGGACCTCAAAATATATATTTTTATTTATTTATTTTTTTTGTCCATCTAATTAAAATCAATGGGGTTGTTCTACACCCCTTTGAAGTTCATTATATGAAAATACAGTTTATTATTATTATTATTATTATTTATATATGTTATGTTACACATAAGAAAGTATGCAATACAGATTTAGAATGACATGAAGGTGAGTAAATTATGTCAGTTTTCAAGATTGAAAGTTTGTTTCTTCATCAGAACATTATTCATTAAAATTTGTGTATCTACCTTTGTGTGGTGAAGGTGAACAATCTGAATCCCTTGTTATCTCTCTAAAGAATGTTGAACAGTATGATGCCTATTTCATTGCCTTGGTCGTTACTCATTCATATAAAAAGTATAGGAGCGTTATACAGCCCTCACTTGTAAAAGTAGATTAAATATGTACTAAAAGTCCCATGAGTCACTCATTCAGCATCAATGCGAATGCAATCCTTTATAACCATTTTTAACATGCATAAAATTACACACAGTAACATCAATAAATCTTAATTCAGAAAGAGAGAGAAATTAATGTTCCTCGGGAAAATGATCATTACTGAAGAAGAGTAAGAGAAAAATCTCTGGCTTCTGTCTGGTTTTCCCATCAAGCTTCACTCATACTCAAGCCAAGCTGTGAGTGACAGAATATCATGAACACTGCTGGTGTTTTTCAACCCCTCTGACAGGATCCATGGTAACGGCATAACCGTAATAATGTCATTTTTCATACCTGACAATGCTGCTCAGAGTGAGCATGCCACACCGGTCGTTCATCACCCCATGTGGACTGGACCAAGGGCCTTCTGCTTTAGCCACAAGGCTGTTGCAAACTCAAAACAAGCTTGAGATTCACACAAACAACTCGTGATGCATTTCAGAGCCTCCATGCATGATTAAAACAGTGTTTAATGAAGAATCAGCTTGAAATATTTATATCATGAATACAGTATCTGTCAGACATGGCAGTTCATGTTTATGGGTTAATAAGTGAGCTTATCGTTTTCTGAATAAACAGGTTTGGCACTGAATATGTACTACTAAAAAACTACAAAAGGTGAACATGATATTCTCAGTAAGACTGAAAGCTCCCCGTACAGCTGAACTGAGGTCAGCTGCAATATTACATCTGCTGTATTTGGGGAATCGCCTAACAGGATTAAGATCTGATTCATGAACAGTATAGGCACCCAAGTTAAAGAGTCTTCAGAGACAGAAGCTCTACATGTCGGTTTTTGCAGAATAGTTTTATTATGCATAAGAACGACTTCAGAAGCTGCATGGTTTCCGTTTCTCCAGCACAGAGAATGACATAGAGATCAGCGTTTCTTAAATGCAGTTATTCTTTCGAATGACAAAAGGGAGGTTTGGGAATTCTCTGAGGACCTTGTTTTGCTTTATTTTCCTTTCTCTTTCTCTAGGCTTTTACTTGGGAGCTCTGCACAAGCTGGGAGTCTGAATGATGAGCTACAGCCCAATTTAGGAGTCTTCTCCTGGGCACACGATAGGGCTGAAATAGTCTTCAAACACGTCCTGGAGGCATTCATTAAAGTCCACACTGCCAAACCCAGTGAAAAACAATGAAAAGCCCAGCTGGACATATCTCTTACGAGTGCTCGTTTCCAGCTTTTACTGATCAGTATAATTCGATCTTTGCGTTTTTCTGCTCCATCTCTCCGATGAATAAATATGTTGTCTGCACATATTTGAAAGTGTCAATCTATGGAGCTAGAAAACATGGAGATGACGACATGTAAAAGTGGCAGAAATATTGCGAATAATTCATACAGGTTTCGAGAGAAATTGGAAGGCCTACCTATGACGATTGAGAATCAGAGCACATGAAAGTTCACAGGGAGGTTTATTAAAAGGTGGTTGAGATTTTAATGGGACCCACATTAGATGTGGCAGAGGAGGTCATAAAGAACATAGCACTTGGCAGGGAACGATATGTGGGAAATGGAGAGGTAAGAGTAAGGGCTGACTCAGGTTTGGCATCTGGGTTGACGGCGCAGGGAATGAATCACTTACTTTCTTAAAACGTCCATGAGGTGGGAAAAAGCTGAACTGAATGAACTTTTAAAGGAATTGAAGAAGCCTCAATGGTTCTTTTAGGAGTCTGAGAGAGGTCATTTTAACTGAATTATCAGGTTCATACCTCATAACTTTTTCTAATCATGCTGCATGAGAAGAACTGGTCTCAGAGACTACAGTGGTCTAACAGACCATGACTAACCAGCAAGTCGGTTGTAATACATACAGTATATTACTGTCCAAGAGGAATGGAGGAAGAAAATAGAAATAGATAACTAGATTCTTTCTTATGAAGGACATTAAATGGTTGGTCAACCAATGCGAAACACAGAAGCTGAGCATGCGACACTTCCAGACTCTCATTCTTCACTTTCTCAGGCAGAGAAGAAGCTGCCAAGGTACATTGCCTTTTGTGAAGCTGACTAACTATTAATTTCTCATCACAACACATTATGAAAAACTGCAAACAACTGACAGATTGAGTAAATGCCACTTTGTTCATGCTAAAACGTGTTGGCGGCAAATCATAACTTATGTCAAAACAGCTTGAGCAATTGTAAGTCGGAGAACTCCGTAATTACCGTTCCATCTAATTTAATGCATTCGCCTTAAACTTCATTAAAACACAGTAAAGTGAGGGGGAAAGTAGGAACAGAAAGGCAGGAATGAGGGAGAGAAAACATTAAAAACGAAATAAGAGTCAGAATCTTGAGACTTTTCAGAGTCGATCAAAACGCAAATTATAGTCTGATAGTGTTCTAGCTTGATGGAAACCCACAACAAATCATTAGCACCTGTTTTCTATCTCAACTTTGTATAGGCTGAAGACTCCCCCATTCAGTGATTTCATACTAAAGGTTCCCATTAAAACCAAATAGGGTTTTTACAGCCTGATGCCATCGGAGAGCCTTTTACACTTTCACAAATAACCTTTTATTAGCTAGTTCTTTAGAAAAGTATCTATAATGGCCACAAAAAGTATCTGAGCACTTTAGGCACAGATTAAAATGTCAATTTCATTGCATTGGATAAACTAAATGGCATCTACGTACAAACAAAATACTATGGTATTTTTCAGAACTGACTGCACTTTTCAGAGCCATTTTTGCAACAGTTTTTCATTTTAAGGCTGGAATACACTACAGGACTTTTAAACACATGGAACAGGAAAACAGTGTGTTCTTAAATTGGCTGATATTATGAAACATGTTTGATATCCTTTGACTAGATGGAACTATAGACCATTATACACTACTCGATTTTCTATGGAATCTCTCAGCTCAAATCTGCAGACTGGCTCTGCCTTTCAGCAACTAGTGTCAACTTCTCCAGACTGTAAATTGGCAGAAAATTGGTGCAGAAATTGTGTAGTGTATTCCAGACTTTAGATGAATTTTTTTTTTTATGTATAAAGTCAGTTCACTTGTTTCACTTGAAAATGAGCTTGTACTATCATTTAAAAAAGTGACATCATTGAAGCCTGTTTCCATCTCAGAGTAAAGTGAATTGTGAGATATTTAAAAAAAGTTTCAAATATGAAAGTCACATTTTAAGATACAGTCTCAATTATGTGAGATAAATAAACAGTTACAAGAAATTAAGATTGATTGTAAGTGTGAAGTCACCTAAATGTGAGATATAAAATTGCAGTGGGAAGACATAAAGATACAACTGTGAGATAGATGTAGAATCAGATGAGAAAATAACAATAAGGAGAAATAAAGTTAGAGTTGCTAGAAACAGTCATATTAAAAGATGGTCAAAGCCATAATTGTTAGGTATATTAATATTGCCTGATAGTCGATAATGAGAAAAAGCCATAATTTTATGATTTTAAAGACACATTGCAAGAGTCAGAAATCAGCCACAGCTTTGAGATATATTCGTACTGCAAGATAAAGTAACAACTATGAGGTAAAAGTCCTAAATGTAAGATTTTGTGAGATATAAAGTTACAATCTTCAGAAATAAAGCTGCAACTATGAAATAGTCATATTTCAAAATAATCTTATTGCGAGATACAAAAAGTCACAATCAAGTAAAAGTCACAATTGTGAAATATAAATACAATTTTTAAAGGGTTTTTATACATCTTATATGTTTAGTGTAATCTGAGGAACCCATGATGAAGCATCAATGACTTTTTAAATCTCCAAAGAATAATACAGCCAACTCATAAGCCCTATAAAGGAAAAAAAAACTTTTTTTATTGAAGCTAAAGTACTGAAAAGCATATTTTTTTTCAGAGTACACTACAATTTGCTATGTGCTCTTTTGAAGTGTCTAGACTGAGATTCAGTGGAAGTGTGTGTGCAGAATAGAGTGGGGTGGATTGAGTGTGTATGCGAGCCAGAGGAAAGACATTCATATTCCTGACCGCATCTCCTCTCCCTCCCATTCATCAGCGGCGGGACAGATGCAGAACACAACATGCAATTACAGCCTGCATAAGAGAGGAGGATCAGTACTCCCAGTAACCCTATGACCATCTGCACAACAGCCAACCTGATCGTTTACACTGGCTATCGACAAAAACACACACACAATTTAGACCAGATTTGATTGTCATTCAGCGTTGCCCGTCCTATATAAAATCCTTTAATCTGATAAATTTCACCTTGATGGGTGATGGGAATGGATGTGAGGTATGATTCAATTTATTGACTGATGCATGATGAGTTTGAGTGTGTGTGTAGCCCATCTGTAGCAGGACATTGAGTTAGATCTCCATCTTAAACCTTTCAGCTTCTTTCCTTTGCATAAGACAGCTGCATCCTAGAGCCGCCCAAAATAACCTCCACCATGCCAATCAGCTACAGAGAGCGGGTACACACACTCACACGAAGGCTCTGGGCTCCAGAGATTCTGCTATGAGTGCCCTAATGTGCCAAAGCTTCTCTTTGTCAATGTTTGACATGTGTCCTTCTCCTCTCCTCTAGCATCTTTGAAGTTTAACCCCATGTTGTCCTCAGAATATCAGCTCCCCCCTCCACACTTTGTAGTCCATTTTCCATCAGTTTTTTGCCCTTGTTGTTTGTTCACTGTCAAAATCACATACAAACATCAGAAAGTTGTAGATGGAAAAATTAGGGATAATTTGGGTAATCTTGATAATTTGCTCTGATGTCTACTTTTCTTACTACATCACACGCATTTATGTTAACATTACCATATTCTAGCTGGATCGTTGTGATGATTGCAGAATGTGTGATATTAAGGTGGTTATGTCACTAAGAAGTTCAAGGCAATTATTAAAATACTGGAACAATAAGAAATTATTCATTATCATACAATTTCTAAAAGGATATATGAGGATGTAGGGTTACTGTATATGAATATAAATATATAATGAAACAATCTGATTATGTTTGTTATGCAATCAATTTAAAAAAATCTACATGTGACTTTTTTATTTTAATCATTTTCTCACATTGTCAAATGCTTTTTAAAGTGAGACATCATATTTGTGCTATTATGGGTAAGTTGTCTGTCCACTTCATATAAAGAAAATACACATCCAAAACATTTTATTTCAGATTACAGCATCAGAAAAAAACAGACTTGAATTTATTAATTTATTGTACTGTTTAAGCACTTGTCACTTTGATGTTTATGCAAAAACAACAAACTTCCTGACTATAAATTTCCTGTATGAAACATCTTGGGTTTTTTGTGCAACTGATCACATTTGTGAAGAAAAAAAAACAAGAATGAAAAAGGTAAGGAGGAAGTGAAGAAGAAAGAACCAACAGAAATATATAACTAACCTTTAAATCACCTTTATTCTAACCTATAAATATTAAACAATTTAAAAACACATCACATTCTTTAATTTATTAATATTACAATAGAGAAAAACTAACAAATAAACAAGACCATTTATTTACATTTCACTTCAATAAACAATATGCATAATTATTATCAATATGCTTATAAACTGTACATTTACCACTCCAAAGAAAGAAAGAAAGAAAGAAAGAAAGAAAGAAAGAAAGAAAGAAAGAAAGAAAGAAAGAAAGAAAGAAAGAAAGAAAGAAAAGAAAGAAAAGAAAGATGAACAGAGGAAAAGACAGGTCACACTCTGTTTGATATGGTATCATGGTGACATCACCTGTCATGACCAGGCAGACAAACACAGTTGGCCCAAGGTGAGGTGGGCAGAGGCGGGACACAAGGGAAGAGATCAGCCCACCCGCTGATACTTCCGGCCTCCGCGGTCACCAATTCCATCTGTTTATAGACTCACAAACACACACACACACACCTGACGATAGAGTCATGCTTCCAAAAAGATGATGAAACCCACATCTATATTCACCTATTTCTCTAAAACTATGAAGGCTTGAAAAGTCTCCATATCACTATAAAAAAAAAGTTTTATGTAAATAAAACAAAGCTCATAGGAGTACATTTTACAACAAAATACTGCAATAGTCTTTCTACTTTAACACTTCATGTTTAATCCAGTGTGTTACACTGCCTATAAATATAGGATTTAAACACTAAACGCACCACAATCTCCAGCGTTTTAGCATCTAATTTGCATAAAGCTGAGCATTTCTCAACTTGATCTTTTTCTAGAGTTAAGCAATTCCAACATTAGCGGAACTGAAATTGCACACTTCAACAATAATTTGTCTCCGGCTGAAATGAAGTGCTCAGCGGAAGCAATGCGCACTGAAGTGACAGGTATGGTTTGCAGGCACATGTGTATATATATAAGTGTGTGGGTGTGTTCCAATAATGCTGAGGTTCACATATGCTGCCGTCCTGGTGAAGCATATGGCATGTCCCTGGTGCTGGTAGGGAATCCTGTATCCATGTCATAGCCGGCAGTCCGTACAGGAAGAGGAAAATTAGACCAAGCTACCGTAAAGACAGGTGTTTGTTTGTGAGTTTCAGCTTCTTATGAATATATATATATATATATATATATATATATATATATATATATATATATATATATATATATATATTTATTTTAAATACACTGTAAACTGTACTTTTTCAAAGTTGTAAACAGTAGGTACGTTTTACAAGTTTCAAAGGAACAGCTATGCTATTTCTTTCAGTCTTTAACATCCAAAAAAGTTGTTAAAATTAAAAATTCCATTAAAAAAAATTCATAAGCTAACTGCAACTAAAGAAGCTACAAGTAAGACAATGACGTATACACTCACATGAGATTAAGACTCCAGCTCTATCAGTGGACTAGGAAAAGTTTTACTTGAGTTTGGCTACTTCTCATGGTGGTGGACATATTGAGATCGCATGGATATCTTCAAGCCACACTGGAATGACTCTTCACAACGTTGTAATCAATTGAGGGAAAATAGTTCTTTGCTAGAAAATGCTACTCAATTAGCCCATTTTTTTTTTTTTTTTAGGTGACATGCTTGCCTGACAAACTACATTCCCCATCATTCTTTGTAGCTGCCAGACTCTGGTTAAACATACAGACAAAACATCAATTGTACATCAAATGCTTTGCTCATCAATTTGTACAAATAAGTATAATGAGTTTTTAATCATGTGTTCAAGTAAATATTACTCTTTGCAGCTTCAAAAAAAAAAAAAAAAAAGCTAGTGTAACACTTGTAATTTATTCATCTATAAGTTCTATATTAAGAACACAACTAACTCAAAAGTAAATTGTGTGAAGAAGTGCGTCACCCAACAGTGATCTGGTCTACTTGCAGGAAAGGCACAACAACTTAAAAGGGTCCCAAGTGCTTCATTACTGCACAATGTCCAGCTCAGCCTCTGCAGACTTCTTCTCCATACTTCTACTGCATAGCCAGATGGACCTTTATGTAGGACAAGGCAATACTTCAGAGTTTAAACTGAATCCAAGTCTCTGGTGGGCTCTTCAGTGGAAGCCTGATTCCACCATGTAATAAAACATTTAAAAAGGTAATGACTCTTCAACTCATGACTCAGACTTTTTCGTAATTGAGGAAAAAAGAATAAAAGTCAGAATATCGAATACATCTTTTTCAACAAATTCTGCGTTCACGTCTTACAATTTTGTTTTCTAGCATGGAGTAAAATAATTAAAAACTGCAATTGAATTTTTTTTTTTTTTTGGGCTTGAAAAGTCTGAAATAGGAGATATAAACTCAGAATTCAGAGAACAAGTCCGAATTGTGAGAAAAAAATTGCAAACACCTTTATTAAACAATGAAATAGCTTCAAATAAACAAGTTACATTATATAATGTAATTATATAACTTAGCTAGCTAAGTTCACTAAAAAGTCACTTTCAAGTTTAAGGTAGCTTTTCAAGTATCAAGTTCAGCTTAGCTAATTTTCTTTCCCAACAGCTCGAAAGTGGGCCAAGGACAATAACCATAGCAATTCCTTTAACGTTTTTAAAAATTGTTTCAATTTTTTTTAGAATTAGGAAGTCCACACTACAGTACATCTATAATGATATCCATTGGGAATCCTTTTCTGAATATTTTATTTTTCATCTGATAAACAGCAAAAACACTGAATGCCAATCAACTTGAACGAACTAGACAGCTATACACTTCATTGTGCAATTATATTAAACAGAACATTACCTCATGCTGGCAGGCATGCTAATACAGTTATCATTACAGTTATCATTCTTGATGAGAATGGACCTTTACTTTTTTTCCAAAAAAAATTTTTCTGTTTTTATTTCTCCTTAGAAATTGTAGGAGAACCTAATAACTGATTCTCCTGAGCTGTGAAAGAGTAATACAGTTTTCTTCAAGGTTGATTCACGGCCTGGGATAAAGAAAAGTACAGAAATACAAAGAGGGCAAACAAACGTATTGGACACTAACGTAATACCCGCTGGTGTAGAAACAGGGGTCACTGTCTTTGCTTCTAAGTGCCCTAGAGTGAAACACACAATAAAGTGCATTGTGTGTGTTGATTTGCCGTGTTTGGCAGAGAGGGTAATTGCATTGACAACAGCCAAGCTCTGTCTGGCCCTTATCTCTCTCTGCCTGCATAACGTTTGGAGCCTGTCACTCTCCATTATCATACTCAAGCTCCTTACACACACATAAACACACATCAATCTATCTCTTCATCACCAGCCTAAAGTTAGAGTAAAGCTACAGCACATCAACAAACATGTGCCAAAATAAGTCTCTCTCTTCCGTTGTATAATCCTTTTTTACCCGTCTGGTATGTAATCTTTCCATTTCTCATACATCATCAGGAAACCCCTCTCTTCACTGCAAACACGGCTTTTTAGCCGGACATGCTAATTGACAGTCAGATTAGCTTTCCCTTTTTCTCTCTCCTCCTTCCTCTTTACTTAGCTATTTCTTCAGATAGATTTCCCCCTGATTTTACGCTCATCACTCCACCACTCATCGCCTGTCATTCACAATCCAAGCTTACCACGCTGCCATGATGACAGACAATTTATACAAACTAGCATATGAGCTGTCTGAATAAGACTGGAAGGAGGTGATAGAAAACTTGCTTTTAGTTAATTTTCCTTTTTGAATAACTTGTTCATTTTATAGCACTATAGTCTCTCTCTCTCTCTCTCTCTCTCTCTCTCTCTCTCTCTTGATCAGTTAACATTTTATTTCTTCTTAGGGAATAAATAATAACATTATTATATGAGAATGAGTCAATTATGCCAAGTTATAAAATAACAATAAAAAGGTCAAAATATCTATCTATCTATCTATCAATCTATCTATCTATCTATCTATCTATCTATCTGCCCACCAGTCCAACCATCTATCCAAACATCTACAGTATCTACCCAGTCCATCCATCAACCTATTTAACTACCCATTTAACCATCAATCCACCTATCCATCATCTATCTACCCATCTATCTATCCATCCGTCTCACCATCTGTACAGTATATACACACACTTCTTTCTACCCATAAATCTATCAATCCACCCAGCTCTCCATTTATCTAAGCATCTATCTACTCATCTATCCATCCATCTCAATACCATCCATTGCATGTAGTCCATCATCTACCTACCCATCTATCTAACAATCAGTCTACCCATCTGATCATGTCCATCCAACCATCTACCTACCTATCTATCCATATCTATCGACCCTACCCATCAATCCATCAGCACTGTCCCATTATATCTGTCACTTCCTGTTGTTTTTGCATGTCTTTATGGCCAGTTGTGCAGCAGAGTAAAACTCCACGAGGAGCAAGGCACTCCCTTAGTCATCAGTTGACAGCATGCCTTAAGACTGCTTGTGGTCCCAGAAGCAGTACTGTTGTGATCATTACTGAATGCTTTCAAATTTAGTCTGTATGAGACACAGACCTCAGTGAAAGCTCTGGGTCCTTCGGCAGAGCTACTATTCTTGTAAAGAGACCCCAGGCAGCCCTGGGGGGCTGTTGCCTCAACTCAGAGGGACTGAAATGGTGTGTGAGTCCACATATCTGAATGGACAGAATGCATGCCCTCACAATAGATACAAAAAAAATGAGATTGGAACTGGGAAACAGGATTTGAGGTGATGGAATACAAGTGGGGAGGAAAATATTAAACGAAGAATGGTCAGTCCGATATAAGCTAAGGCAAGCACAAGAAAAGGATTCAATCTCAGAATGTCATATAATAGAGGGCTTGTTGCATTGAAACTGAAACCTGACCACTCTCATCCTCTTATTTTTAAACTCAATCCCTCGCTTTGCCTCAAACACATCCTGCACTACTGGCGCTATCAAGTGTTTCCAGGAAGCGATTAGTTTCGATCCACTGAGAGATCTGGGACGATGCGACGGCACAGCAACAAAGGGAAACTTTATTCAGCGCAGCTCAGGTTGAGTTATATCCATCTCCGCTGTCAAAAAGAGCAGACCGTGCTTTCATTCCAGGCCGCTTGTGATGTCTATCGCCAGTAAGAGAAAGAAACATGACAGCTATTGTCAATATGACTACTTTCTCTTTCATGGTTTATACTGACACACATTTTGAAGTATTCGGTTTAATTTTACACTCTCCGCTTTGTCTAGATGCAAAAAATAGAAAGGATTTAGGTAAAGCCAGCAGAACATTTGAATGTGCAACAAATTGTGGGTTATTTGTTTGGTTACTCCCTTACGAAAATTAACCATGGTTTTATCATAGTAAAAGTGTAATAGGCATGGTTTTTGGCGTATTGATTAACATTTGTACAACCACAGTTTAACTATAAATACCACGGTTAAACTATGATTAGTGCAGCAAAACCATGGTTAATTTGTGGTTACCATGGTTTAACTATAATTACCATGTTGTTGTTTAATTTTATTTTTATTAATTTTTTTTTTGTAGTAAAGCCATGGTTAATTTTCGTAAGGGCTGTGACTTGAGCATCTACGATCTGGGTGTTTGAATCACAGATGGTCACCTGAGATGCATTATGCAAATATATATTGAGAAAAAAAAAAAAGATTTTTCAATTGATGCATAAACAGAATTTTCTGTTTGTTTTGAGGGAGTTTTGGATGTGCTTCTTATGTGACCCATGTTCCAGTTCCAATTGGCTGTTTATTTTCAGTTAAAGCTTTATGTAACTAATTTAAAAGCCTTGTTTTATAGGTGAGGAGCTGTTTCATCCACTCTGCATGATGCATCAAGATGGATTGCCAGTTACAGTACAAATGCAAATAAGTAACATGCATTTTTGACTACCAAATGTGATTTGATTGATTGAATAACGTTTTGGACCCCATTTACACTTGTTTTAAACCTTGTCATCTCAAAACAGATATTAATATCAGGTGTAAACAATGTCACCTGATAGAGAGGGCTGGTGACAAACCTCCCCAAAAGCCCCACACTTGTCCAAGATAATAAAATTTATCGTAGGAGAGTTGATGGATTTGAAAGTGGATGGGCACATCAGGACACCTGGATGATTTGATGGGGTTGAAATGATGTGAATGCTGATTCTGAGAGGCAGTTTTATGAGTGGACCTGGTACCGCAGACTCCGCAGTGAATGATTAACCCATTCTCTCATTTTATATTCTTCCCTCCCTTTCTCTTACTCTCTCTATCTCTGTTAGAGTTCTTTGTCAGTCTCTGTGAATGAAGTCTTTATTTCACCCCTAGGGCCGCATGACAGACAGCTTTTTGTTCCTCAGAGCGAACAAACATCATAATCGTCCTCCCACATGCCAAACAAACCTTGTTCACAAAAACCTCTGGAAAATCAAAAACTATAGGCAATCAAAGTTAACAATGCTTGAAAAAATAAACATGTCAGTTCATCTGGACAACGCGTGTGAAATGTGGGGTTTGGGTTTTGTTTCATGTTCATTGTTTTCATGTCTGTGAGATTCTGCTCGAGTACGTGAACACATCTTGTGATAAAGGACATTGTGGTGTGATAACAGTATGATGTACTCCTTTGAACCTTACTCTATATTCATGATGTTGCTCAATGCAGTGTGTTATGCTTGATCAGCCAAATATCTGCCAGACATTACGTTGTTTCATTTCCCTATAAAAGTAACACCCCTTGTACAATAAAGTTGAGCTTAGAATGAACTACACCACTTGTGTGACTCATTCTTGGTTCCCGGGTACCTGCTCTTCTCTGCTCAGATAACCCAACCTGAACCAAAATAATATTTATGATCTCGAAGGCAAGAATATACAATTTATTCTTACAGCTGGGGGCTCGTCCGGGATAGGGGGGAATCTCCTAAGAACCAGGGAGTGAAACATCCCGAGATCAGGAGATCAAGAGAAAAAGACGCACCGGTGAATCAGGCGGACCTACATAAAAAAGGGGGTAAGTGTTTTTGTATATTTCTTGAAAGAAATATAGCGCTTACCCTCTGTAGGATCCTAGTAGGGGATTAATGTAAAAATTATCCCGCGTTCCCCGTAAAGACACGGGAAGAAGTTGTAATCACTAATTGCTAGTGGAATTAAGCTTTCCATTGTTGTTACACTAAGAATGGCAACAGTAGTCAATTGACTATTAGCGTAGAGTGATTGGATGTGCAGTACTGGCCACACTGTACTTTTGATCACGGTTGCGTATTGCGTATTGCGAATTCTAAACTTTTGTTGTATTT
This sequence comes from Carassius auratus, assembly GCF_003368295.1. Lineage (NCBI taxonomy): Eukaryota > Metazoa > Chordata > Actinopteri > Cypriniformes > Cyprinidae > Carassius > Carassius auratus. The sequence goes on from NC_039271.1 coordinate 10,851,697, forward strand.
TAACCATCGCGGAAATTGATTTAATTTGGGGATTGAAATTTAATTAAAATTCATATTGTGGAAATCAATTAACAATTGTTATTACATGTTGAAATATTGTGACCCAAAAGAAAGGTGTTTTAGGGGCGACCCGAACTTGGTTTGGCGAGAGCCCAAAACTATAGGAAACACCCAAACAAAAGAAGGTGATCTAGTGACGATCAGGGCGAAAGCTTTGTGTAAGTCAAAACCTAGAAAAATCACCCAAGGTCACAATACGATACATGGAATCACAGTTAAGGTTGGGCAAAAGAGTATAGAAGAATTTTGAATTGCAAATTTGCTTGCTTATCACTGCCTAAACACTATAATTTGCGCTGCTATTGAGTGGAAGATGGGGGGTTCAAAGTCAAGACCATTACCAGGAGAGACACCAATTGATTTTATGTTCAGAAATAATCAAGGGTTTTATACGGAACCTTTTGTAAGTGACATGGCAGGATGGTCAGAGAGTATGAAACCACAAATTGAAACTCCGTATCCGAGAGAGGGTTCATTCACTGATGAGGGTATGGAATTAGCTAAAAGTCTAATTTTTGAGGGGTGGGGCGATCCCAATTGGGATTATAAATATATGACTAAAAGTTATAATGTTTGGAAGGATCTGAAAAAGGTCTGGGATCAAGGACCAGAAAAGAAAAAGGTACTTGCCTTTGTGGCTCAGCAAAACAGCTTTCCACAAGACAAGCCACCGCCCTACTGCACTCCTCGCATACCCACAGCGCCACCGCACAACAGTCATGTTACTGAAAAGTCAGGTACTTTCAAAGAGACAAAGGTAGAGACAAAGGAAACTCCCAAAACTCAGAGTGCAATGGTGTGGATGAGATCGGGAAATGCGATAGGGGTAAAACCAGTAAAAATGACAGATATGGAAGCAATCTGTAAAAGTTTGCCTTCCCCACAGAATCCTAGTAAATTTGTAACTATTCTGCAATCACACACAAAGTATGCTCATTTTACAGGTGCAGATTACAGAGCAGTTCTGGCAAGGACACTGGAAGGAGATGTCACTGAGGAAATGCTGATTAGTGAATGCAAAACGCTGGCGTATGAAAATGATCATATATCAGGTTTAGCTACATCAAAAGAACCACATGTATTTTTCTGGGAAAAACAGGAAAATCATACTTCTTTCTTTAAGGAGTTGAGAGCATTCCTAGAGAAGCGTCTAGGCAATAAACAAGATTTATCATTTGCTGCAAACACAAAGCAGAAGTCTAAAGAAACGGCTTCAGATTTCTATCTGAGATTTAAGAAAGCATGGGTGGAGGAATCTAAACTCCCACTTGATGATAACTTAAAGGCATTATTCATCAACACATTTCTGAATAATATGCATGGAAAACAAGCACAACTGATTAGAATCACAACAACTAACTTGTTAGAAATGACCATAGAAGCATTAGGGAAGCGAGTTAGGGAACTAGATATTTCTGGAGGGTTTGTGGTCAAAACTGAAACTGCTATGTTCACTGGGCAAAAGCCACAGAGAGGTGAACATGACCTAAAAGCAGAACTGAAACACAGATCAAGTGTTCCAAAAAGATCAAGAATAGTTTGTTATCTCTGTGGAAAGGAAGGTCATGTCCAAAGAAATTGCAGAAAAGGGAGAAGTCAGAATCGTCCTCAGGGAGATTCAGCTCAGTGGAAGCCAAGAATAGATCACTCTCAGCAGAGAGACAGAGAAAGATTCAACTCCCCTTATCCTACTTCTTGGCACAAGCCTCAAGGACCACAATAGGGATGCCTACAGAGTGAAGTCAGTTCCAATGTATCTATGACGACCCTCACATTTACTAATAACAATAAAGATTTGCCATATGTTACATTGTTAGTGCACGGTCAACCACAGACGTTCCTCCTAGATTCTGGAGCTGACGCAACTTCAATGACCGCTGCACATTATGAGGGTCCTCTTTCTAGTCAAATAGTAAACTCTGTAGGAATTTCAGGAACTGACATTCAATGTCCTGTAACGCCTCCTCTAGAGGTAAGGGCTCCTGGATTAATTCCATTCTTTCACAAATTCACAATCATTCCAGGAGCTCCATTAAATTTGTTAGGACGAGATTTGATGCACAAATTAAATATGGACATTAAATTCACTGATGATTTGGTCACGTTCTCTTTCCTGTCTAGCTTACAGGTCTCTGTGAACCCATTGCCGGATTGGGAAGACAACAAAGCAGAACCAGCCACATGTAAGCCCAGGTCTGACATACCACCAGCGGTTGAAACTCTGGTAGACCCTGCATTATGGTCACAGTATAAAGATGACACAGGATTTATAGACATGGAACCATACAAAGCAAAATTGAAAACTAATAAACCTGCCTATATTAAGCAATATCCTTTGTCTAAAGATAAGGAACTGGGCATAAAGCCATTGATTGAGAATTTTGTCCAGCAGGGTGTCCTCGTACCGATACACTCACCTTACAACACGCCAATTAATCCCATAGTTAAAGCAGATGGTAAAACATGGCGTTTAACTCAAGATTTAAGAGCTATAAATCAATTGATAACACCATTAGCTCCAATTGTGCCTGATGTACCGACTGTGATTAATTCTATTCCATGTACGCACAAATATTTCACAGTCATTGATTTGTGTGCAGCCTTTTTCTCTGTGCCTGTACATCCAGACACTCAGCCTCTACTAGCATTCACCTTCCAAGGTCAACAATTTTCCTGGACACGCTTGGCACAGGGCTATGTGGACAGTCCCGCAGTTTTCTCGGCGGCAGTACAGAGGACATTGGCAAAGATGACTGATCTACCCTCTACAGTCTGCGTTCTCCAATATGCAGATGACATTTTGATAACAGGTGAAACACAAAGTGATTGTGAAAAAGCCTCTATCATTGTATGCAATGTGCTCGCTCAAGCAGGATTCAAGGCCACCAAAGACAAGCTCCAATGGGTCCAATCCAAAGTTACCTATTTGGGACACATCATCATGCCAGGTCTGAGAGCTATTTCTACAGACAGGGTCCAGTTGATCAGGAAGATGAAGTCTCCACGAACTATACAACAGCTCCAAAGCTTCCTGGGACTGATAAACTATTGCAGATCCTGGATACCTGACTGTGCAGTGCATGACAGGCACCTGAGAAGCCTGATTGATCACAAAGCTCCACCAAGCACGCTTTTGAACTGGACTGAGGAGGCAGAACTGAACTTTACTGCGTTGAAGCAGGCGATCACCAAGGCCCCAGCTCTGGGCCTACCAGACTACAGCAAAGACTTTCATTTGCATGTCCGTGAAACTGAGGGGGTGGCCATAGGTGTCCTGCTGCAACAGCATGGTTCCACATACAGACCATTAGCGTACCTTTCTAAGAAATTGGACAACATTGTTACAGGTATGCCAGCATGTCTTCGTGCTGTGGCTGCAGCTGCCCTGGTTGTACAGATGGCTGAGAGAATGGTTTTGTCACACCCTTTGATATTGTATACGTCACATCAGGTAGGCGCAATTTTACACAATATGCAAACACAACACATGACAGCGCAACGACGCTCAGGTTACGAGGCAACACTGCTGGCAACTAAAAATCTAACGATCCAACCTACAGCGTCCATTAACCCGGCACTGTTGGGTGTGTTAGGAATGGCTGACATGGTAGATAATGTCACAGAGCATGATTGCATAATTGAACTAACTTCCTCATGTTCTTCCAGGGCCGATCTTTTGGATTCGCCCCTGGATGGGGGGGAACATCTATATGTTGATGGATCATGTTCAAAACCTGCTGATGGGGTCTACCTTTGTGGCTATGCTGTGGTGTCTGAGACTGGGGAAATAATTGAATCATTTGCTTTAGATTTTAACTCAGCTCAAGCTGCAGAATTAGTAGCATTAATAAGAGCATGTGAGCTGATGGAAGGAAAAAGAGTAACTATTTATACTGATTCCAAATATGCATGGGGAGTGGTACACCACTTTGCCAAAACTTGGGAAGCAAGAGATTTCAAAACTGCAGATGGGAAACCCATAGCACATTCAAACCTGATAGGACAGTTAACCAAAGCAGTACAGCTACCTGCCGAAGTGGCCATAGTAAAGGTAAAAGGTCACGCAACAGGTGAGGAAGAACAGGCTGTAGGAAACAGGAGAGCTGATGAAGTTGCAAAAGAAGCAGCCAAAGCCCAGATAAAATCACCATTTAATATGGGTGACAAAACACAGATAGCTATGACTATGCATGTGACTAATGTTCCTGACATTGACATTAAAATTTTGCAGAGTCAACCTACACAAGTTGATTTAGAGCACTGGAGTAAACATAACTGTGCTCCAGACAAAGATGGGCTCTTAAGAGATGAGAAAGGAAGAATAGCCTTACCAAAATTAGGACTAATAGTCCTTATTAGACATTACCATGGACTGTCACATACAAGTTGTGCAAAAGTAGTACAAGTTATTAATCAATTGTATTGCATTGCAGATGTACACAAAACAGCAAAGCTGATTTTAGACTCGTGTCTCACATGTGCTCAGGTAAATCCGCACAAACCTATTAAACATGACGCATTACCGCATCCAGAAGCACCATTTCAACATGTACAAATTGATTTCACACACATGCCGCCAATAGGTAACTTGAAATATCTTTTGGTTATTGTGGATCGATTTTCAAAGTGGCCAGAAGCATTTCCATGTGCAAAGGAAGATGCTAAAACAGTGGTAAAGATTTTGACTAAGGAAATAATTCCTAGATTTGGGATACCTAACACTATTGAGAGTGATAATGGAACACCATTCGCATCAAAGGTAACACAGCTACTTGCTAAAGTATTATCGATTGATTGGCACCTGAACATACCTTACCATCCACAGTCTTCCTCCAATGTGGAGAGACTTAACCAAACAGTTAAGCGAAGGCTCACTAAGGCCTCTATTGATACAGGAAAGAAATGGGTAGATTTGCTACCTGCTGTCTTGACAGAACTAAGAATGACTCCATCTTCCACTACTAAGTTTTCACCATTTGAAATACTAATGGGTAGACCTTTCCCGACCCCATGGGTTAAAGGTCGCGCAGGCTTTACTTCCTTAGGTGATCTGGAGGTGATCCAGGAGGACTACGTGACTTCCCTCATTGAGAAACTTAACTCCATATGTGCTGATGTTTCTTTGTGTCTTCCTCTTCCCTCAGAAAAGCCTACTCACCCCTTTGTTCCAGGACAGAGTGTGCTCATCAAAAGCCTGAAACCAACGAAGGTGGGAGAACCAAGATATCTTGGACCAGCCACTGTGATCGCAGTAACCCGGACGGGAGTGCTGACAGATTATCAACCGCAGTGGATACACGCCTCACGCCTGAAGAATTACTCTACAGGAGAGCAGGCAAGCTCCAATTTCACATAGAATCTCGAACGGGGATTCACCTTACTGTTTAACAGGGAGGAAAAGGCACTGGTTAAGCGGAGGAAAGAACTACCTCTTATAGTGAGGTGGGGGTTGTCCAAAGCAAGAAGATAGTTGGCCCATTGAGTCAAAACAGTGCTAACTCCTTAAACCACCCTGTTACCATTAAGGGCTAAATTCTATTGATGGACATACCACCGTTGATTTCAATGAGGAACTTGGATTCTACACACTGTTGTGCCTATTGTTATATTCATAGTGATTCTTCTGCTAATAGCACCCTGTATGATGCAAGGTATTAGTACTTCTATAATGCGTTCTGTTACAGCGCTCACCACAGGACATACCTACCAAGCAATGCTGCAGGTATCCAATCCAGTACAGACCTTTGTTAGGGTTCCAGAGCAGTTGGAGATGAGTGTGATTGAAGCTGAGGATTTTCCAACAGATGCTGATAGCTCTACTGGAGATGATTATGTGCATACTTATGAGTTAGAGCCTGAAGACTGATTCTGATATACGTGTGTAATCCTGATTAAGAGTTATACTAACCATTTCTTTATTCCTATTCTGAAAACTGTTTAACAGAAATGAATACTAACTGAAGATATATATCATATTTGATTATTGTGTATGCAAGTATATTCAAGAAACATAAGATATGCCCAAGATTGTTCACGATTGTGTAAGACATGTCTTCGACTGTCTTAAAGTGGCCATTGTGAGATTCTGCTCGAGTACGTGAACACATCTTGTGATAAAGGACATTGTGGTGTGATAACAGTATGATGTACTCCTTTGAACCTTACTCTATATTCATGATGTTGCTCAATGCAGTGTGTTATGCTTGATCAGCCAAATATCTGCCAGACATTACGTTGTTTCATTTCCCTATAAAAGTAACACCCCTTGTACAATAAAGTTGAGCTTAGAATGAACTACACCACTTGTGTGACTCATTCTTGGTTCCCGGGTACCTGCTCTTCTCTGCTCAGATAACCCAACCTGAACCAAAATAATATTTATGATCTCGAAGGCAAGAATATACAATTTATTCTTACAATGTCTTATATTTCGTTTTTCTTTTATCATAGTCATGTCTTTCCCTTGCTCTTATCTGACCTTGTAATTTTGTTCCTTTGCCTTAAGTGACAGTTTAAGTTCTCATTGTTTCATTGTCATGGCATGTGGTTGTGCGTACTGGTTGTTCATTGGTTTTGATAGTCATTTGTTCCCCTTGTCTAAGTCCTTATGTTTGCCATGTTCACATTTAAGTTAAGCCAAGCCAAACCTTTTGTCTATTGTTTTCTGGTCACTTTCTGATTCAATAAACTGCTTTTGGGATCACATCAGCTCACCTTTAGTGGACTTTTGTTATACTGTGTTAAGTGTTTACTAGTGTGAGCCATCTTGGGCAGCTATAAAGAAACTCAATTATGTATACAGTGAAATGTAAACAGACAGGACCCAAACAAAATTGATGAATGATTATTTTTGTGCACTAGTCCTCATAGAAGAGTGTCATCCAGTCAACATTCACTAAAATGCTTGTCTTAAATAACTTAAAACCTGAAAACCAACCATTATTTCAACGGCTAATAGGTGTTTAGCATTTTTAATGATGGCTGTTGCTTTATATATTGGCTTCCCCATTAGAGTCGTTATTTATTCATGGAAGTAATCTCAGTGTGAATGGCTATGCCAGTATTCTCTCTCTCACATGAGCCTCATAAAGCATCATGCCAACAGCTGTCCTTAAAACACTAAAACCTGCCTTAAATTTCAGAAACTCATGGATCCCTGAATTCCAGGACTCTCCCACAACACTGTCCCTTGGGAAAGAGGCATGTGTTATGTACGTGTGTGTGTGTGTGTGTGCATTTGTCCCTCGACTCAGACAAAAGAAACATTTGAGATTTATATTAAGGAGGTGTTTAGAAACGCAGCCGTACAGGGAGCAGTGAAATCCTCAGGTGAAACAATACTGATTGTGAGCTTGGACGCCTTCAGTATACTTTCCATAAACACAAGAGCTTGTGTGTGACACTTTCCACCAACTTTTAAATGATTTATTCATATATATATATTCTGCATGTTTAATGGAATTGTAGTGTTGATATCATCTTTCAAGCTCCAAAATGCAGTGTTTAGCAAAGTTACTGTAAACAGAGAGAGAGAGAGAGAGAGAGAGAGAGAGAGAATGCTCTCTTCACTTTATGGGAAATTACTAATAACTATAAGATTACCAAAAATACCCAAGACAATATATTTATTTGAAATGTATTTGATGATAACTGCTGACTATATAATTTATTTGATTAAAAACTGTTTCTATTTTTATATACTTTAAAAATTGGTCTATTCTTGTGATAAAAAATACATTTCAAGCATCATAACTTCAGTGTCACATGATACTTCAGAATCCATTCTAATATGCTCATTTAGTGCTCAAACATCTCTTCTTATCATAAATGTTGAAAACTGTTATATTCTTGTGGAAACCATACATATTGCCGGCCTGAGATTCGAACCCACAACCCTAGGGTTAGGAGTCAAACTCTCTAACCACTAGGCCATGACTCCCCCCTATGGAGTATAATATTAAACCATGAATAAATAATGTTGGCTAGAGTTCTAAGCTATATAGTACAGACAATTCCCAAGGTAAAAGTGTTTTAAAACCAATAGAAAATCTTTGTAGAATTAGTAGAAAATCAAATGGCTCATACACTTAATTTGACGTTCGAAGGTTTACTATCAACATTTTCTGTAGCACATCCTTTCTCAAAGAATTTGATACATTTTTTTAACCTTATACAGTAAATGGAAAGTGACCAATTTTCCTCTCTTTTCACTCATGAATATGCAAATTAAGTTTTAATATTGTGCAATATATACTTTTTTTTATGCACTGCTATTGCTGATGTGGACAGTAGCCTTGAGCTCCCAGCAGGTGCTAGAACATTCTGAGATTCAGCTTCAATACTTCTAGTGTAGACAGCCTCGAGACATTTGCTGCTTCCAGTGCAAACACAGTCAGGATTTTCATTAATGGGGGAAAGCTGGGAATTAAAGGGATCCAGACTGCCTAAAAGTACTTGTTAGCATATAAATGGTGTCCACATGCCTTCAAATCATTAATATGAAAGAAACACATTACACATTTTGACATTCCCCATGTTTGCATGCTGTCATTCATTCTGCACTCTGATTGGCTATGACAGCACATCAATGTGTCAGTCCATGACACTCATCACATCACCACAACAAATCGAGTGCCGCATGCTTCCAACAAACTCACATACACACAAATACTAGTCTATACACCCTTGATATTGATGTCTATTGACAGCAATCAACCTTTGACCCCACATCGCAACTCATTTCTCAAGCCATTCGTTCTCCACTCCTCCACCGCCGTTCTTGCTGTTATCTCAGAGCAACAGACGTAAGTACAGATTGTGCATAACTGATCAGTCACAGCCCAATAGTGGCGCTCTGTAGATGCAAGTGGATTTAACCCATAACTAATGCTGTGTACAACAGAGCCAAATCTAAGCGCTTCGTGGTGCTAATGTGATGATAAGGTTTGAATCTTGCTCACAAAAATCCTAAAAATTCTGTTAGATTTTCAAAAGTTTGCATTCGTATGCATTCTGGGGCTAATACCCACTCTCCCTTGTGCTTTGAGACTGTGACTTTATTTATTTATTTTTACTTTCTTATTTTAAGTGTAGTGAAAAAAATTACTTTAAACCAAATTGTGTTCAGATTATTTTGACCCAGAGAGGATTTTCTTTTTTGCAGAAAATGTTAATGTTATCACATGGGGCTAAAACTTACTGACTTCATTTTTTTTCATTTTTTTCTTTTTTTTACATATTCATTATATCCACAGTTTTCAGATACTTTTTTATAATAATATAAAGTCATCAAATATATAACTATATATAAAACTAATAGACTGCGCTAAACCACACAAGTGTACTAATAATAAATTGTTCAGAAAGTTCAGTCCATTAACTGAATTAAAATCTGAATGATGTGCAATAGCGATAATATAAACCCTACTACTGGTATATTGATCAGTATGAAAATACCTACACTCATATTGTTCAAAAAAAATGTGACACTACACTAAAAACACAAAATAGGTGCTACACACAGTCAGATCCACAGTAAAATAAATTAAATCAGGACGTTACCATCAAAACATGTAGTCTTTCTAAACATAGCAACATCAGATGGTTTTTCACAACTGTGACACACATACACACATGAGATGGCAGACACAGATGTTCACGGGTGTGAACTCTCACATCTCTGTGCCTGAAATGTCTCCCTCCAGGTGTGACCCAGGCAGGCAACATCTGGACTCCAATAACATCTAATTATACTCCCTATAAAGTGACCCTCCACCACACACACTCTCGCTCTGGCTCTCATCAGTAATCTCAGACAGGGAACGGGAGAGAGACTGATAAAAATGCTACTTCAGTGATGATAACACAATTAATAGCTTTCTAACTCAGTCATTAATCACAAACCGGCCGCTGGCAAATAAACAGAAAACACACGCTCACACAAGCTGCTAATATTAGAATCGTGACAAGACTTTTCAAGACGTCTGAACACACAGACGAGATGGAGAGCAGGAAGGATTACCTATATTTATCAGGGAAAGGAGATTTGGATGTGTTTCAGCACTGATTTTTTTTCATAATGAGTTTGAGAGAGGGAATAAATACCCTGAATGGCCTTTTGGCTCAAGGTTATCATGACATTGTTCCACTATAGGCGTTTAACTAACCCTAAAACAACTTCCCTTTACACCTTTTCACACACTACACATCTCGGTACATTTCAGTAGGTCTGAAAAGTGGACTAAATGGGTTGTTCGCGCATTGCTGAATGTACAGTATATGCTCAGTATAAGGGTCGCTTAACTAAACATATTTATATGAAACATTTATATGTGTATTAAACATTGTAGCAGACATTAGTCAGACTAGATCTAGGGGTTTTGATTCATATTTAACTTAAGTACTAAAATAAATTACACAACAATACTATTTTAAATAAACAGTAATTATATCATTAAATATATTTTTTAAAATAACTAACTTAAATTCTTAACTTAAATAATAAAACTTAAATAAAACTGAAATAATTGAAACTGAAATAATAATAATATTAATAATAATAATTGTACAAATGCTAGAAACAAAACAAGGTTAATGTAATATTTTGAAACCGTAATTAAAACTAATTTCAACAAAATTCAACAAAAATTTAACAATGAATTAATTAATTCAAATAACAACAACATTATACTATTTTTATTTTTTTATATTTCAGAAAAAAAAAAAAAATATATATATATATATATATATATATATATATATATATATTTATACCAATAAGCAAGTCTGATATTGCATCACAAATTATACCTATATAGACATTTAAATTCATTTTTAAACATTTTAAACTTTAATCAAGTAATAAAGAATAGACTAGCAGTGCTTGAGAATAATTTCATAACAGGCCTTTTTACGAGAATTAACATAACATTAACATGTACTATTTAAATGTTTTGTTTATATTTTAATAAACAAAAATATTATATCGACAAATCATTTTTGTTGTTGTTTCTGTTTCTAGTAGATCCCGACTATCTAAATATATAATATTTTATCACGGCTTTTAATTTGAGAACATTTCCAATCAATTTGGATGTCGTACATCAAAACCTTTAATATACATGACTGTCAAATATGTTGTGTGATGTTGCAGTGTTTTTTCCAAATGAATGCACTCTAACAGTCCTTCTGTGCTCAGTGTGCAGGGAGCAGTGAGCACTGAGTAGGGACCCTGTGATTTGGAACGCAGCTCACTCCTCATCAGGAGTGATGGCCTCAGCCTGTCGAGAGTAGAGAGGGTAGAGAGGTGTACGGCTGAGCTTGAGTGTGAAGGTCGCTGTGTGAGAGTGTGTTATCACTGGTATCAGAGAGACAGTTTCCATTACAAACAAGTGCTGCATTATGGGACAGACTGCATAACAGAAGGCTCCATAGACCACTTTTGTGTTATGGAAACTATAAAAACCCTAGAGCACTAACTATTGTACTCACGTCCATGACAGACATTGATATGTGTTTTCCATATTTCACTTTGACAAAAAAAGTAAAAACACCCTTCGGTGTAGATGACAGATGGCTACCACGACTGTCCAGAGAGAAAGGGAGACAAAGAGATGGAGAGATGGAGAAACAGAGGACAAACATCATTGCTCAGGTGAACAAAACATTAAATGTCCATCTAACATCTGTGGCTATCACTATTCTGGATCAGGACGGGGAAAGAAGGAATCGGTGCAGGGAATAGGCTTCATGTTATGGGACCACGACTGGAAATAAAGAATAATAATGGCAAAATCTCATTAGAACTGATTTGGAGAAATTGAGCATATGGGTAATATCACTTTCTCACCAATGGATGCTCTGCAGTGAATGGGTGCCATCAGAATGAGAGTCCAAACAGCTGATAAAAACAACACCATAATCCACAAGTAATCCACATGACTCCGGTCCATCAACTAATGACTTGTGAAGTGAAAACCAGCATGTTTGTAATAAACAAATGCATCATTAATGCATTTTTTTTCCTTTAAATTGACTTCTGGCCAAAATACAAGTGCATGCTTCATAAAAACACTTCCTTCAGTGAAAAAGTCCACCCACTGTTGTCCTCTCACAACAAAACACATTTGTTTAGAACCGTTTCCTCTCAGAAATCTCCTTTGTCGATGCCATGGTTCTTCCACAAACACACGTCGTGAAGTTCAGACTTTGCTAGATCCCTGTTCTTTAAACACCTGAATGTCATCCCATTGATTGAAAACATCGCTGAACAGATGGAGACTAATTTCACCTTCAAATTAACTGCTTATCCTAGAGCTTCAAATGCTTTTGCCACTCACAGATATGTAATATTTGGATCATTATCCTGAATAAATAAATGACCAAGTATAATATTTTGTCTCATTTGTTTGATTTGGTTTCTCTTTGTCTACTTGTAGGACTTATGTGAATATCTAATGTTGTTTTGGGTCATATTTCTGCAGTACTATAGAAAATTCTAAATGGTTCACAAACTTTCAAGCGGCAATCTAAGTCATAGCTTTCAAAAAATATGTGATTTGACTAGTCTTTTAACCCTGGTTTCATCTTTTAAATCTCACATAAAAATACTTGCAATATAGTCTATTTCGGCTACGGGGACTCTGGGGTTTATTGTGAAGTATGAGAGGAACAATAGGAAAGTAATACATACAGTATAGGTTCATGTGATTGAATTTTGATGATGTGTTTTCTAAGTTGCTTCATGAAGTGGCCTGTGGGGGTAAGAGATATCCCACTACTTGAATAGTCAGTCAAGGTGACGAGCTGTTGTCATCTACACTATTTGGGCAAATTTATGCATGTGCTTATTAAATATTTAATTTCAAAACGCTTGGAATTAATAGGGAGTCGGTGCACATGCTTCTGGCCATGTAGTGTATCTCAATGCAACATAAATCAGCTTTTTCATCATTAGTGAATCATCTCCATTGACCTTTAGCTTCCATCAATATCCCAGCCTTCATTGATTATTTCTTAAGAGAGACATATTTTGCCAGTAAACTGCTCGAGTCCATGTTTTACTTGTTTTTCCTTGGCAATAAAGGTCAGATTATTCTGTTTTGCATATGTCGTGATATTAGTGTAACAATATCAGACAAGTCTAGTGTTATACATTACACAAGGACTGTACATTTTTATGTGTCGTTTAAAAATGATATTAGTTGAAAAGAATAAAAAAGCAAAGTACTGAATTCAGTAATGCAATTTTATTACCATTTAAAAATATGCATGATAAATCTTATAAATAAATAAAAAAATATATATACATTTTTACAGCATTTATTAACCTTTGTAAATGTTAGTTAAAAATTTTAACAGATAAAAATTTTGATTGTTAAGAATTAACCTTAACATTATGTATTAATGTTGATGTTAAACTAGTAATATTTTTTTAACTATTCATAATGTTTTGCAGTCAAAATGAAGATAATAAAGTAGTAGCACTGAGATTTAACTATAATTTTAAAATTAAGTTATAGTACTGAGAATAAACAAGTAATATTTTAAGAATAAAGTCAAAATTACTATAATAAAGCAAAATATAAGAATAAAGTAGCAAAGAAAGCAACATAAAACTGAAGGAGTGAAACACTGGATGTCATTTCATATTGCACAAAAGAGGCAATTTCCTGAACGTCTGTCTGAATCTGTCTCCTGACTAAATGAGATTTCCTACACAGTTTTCTGGAAACTAATCAAGCCTTGGTGCTGCAGTTCCTGGTTATGACATAAACCAGCTGTAAACTGACTTCAAAAAAGAGAGCTCGACTGGTCGATAAAACATTCCAATATATGCATGCCCTAATTGTGTGAATCATGTTAAGCACACAACACTACTGAGAACAAAACAATGTGAATGCACTCAACTCTAGCTGGAGTGTTATGTTATTTTTATAGCCTAGATCTCAAATAAGATCAGGCCCTGATACACCTACAGTTCTGCAATTAAAGAGAATCTCCAAATCCGACTTCACGGTTCTCAAAAACAGCTAGACATGTCAGGATCAAAGTGCAATTACTACAAGGGAGCGCCGTCATTCTGCTTGCCGACGACTAATTGGAAAGGAATACAAAACTTGAGCGTTGACTAAACCAACACTAAACGCGTAAACACACACACACACGAACATGAACGACACAACCAAATAACATCAACGATTTTACAATTCAATCAGATTGACAGACGCTTTCAATATTTTCTCTCTCTCCCTGGATTTCTGGAGCAGGAATTCTGACGGTTGGCTAATAGGCTGTCAGTATCTTAGCGAAGAGTGCGTATCATTTCCATGTGTGGTCTGATAAGTGTCCTGACGTGAAATAACTACCTGTTTCCTGCCTCATTTTTCGCCGTATCCTCTGTGATCCAGCTGAAGGCTCATTACCACCCGGCGCAGATCTCCCCGTTGCTTGCACCTTACACTTAGATGTCACATTTAATCTTTCTGCTTATAGAGTCTTAAGGAAGGAGACCTGCATGTATTAGACATCTGAGCCCTGGCAGATATAAATACACATAGAAATGGCTGTTTATGGAAGAGCATATTAAAAATGACCATTTTCTCCCACACACACATTCTTTCTCTGTGTGGCAGTTCATGTACACATTCTAACTAGCGTGACATACAGGTCAAGTTGGACGATTTATTAAATGCCACATTCATTTTTCATCTGAGAGCTGAACTCAAAGCACCTTCCCAGAATGCTTAGCATGGCCAGATTGGTGAGTCAACAGTATCTTCAATTGTTCATCAATGAAACAAAAAATGTGAACAAATTCAAATACTCATATCCATCATATATTTATGACAAATATATTTGTTCATTCTGACTGATAAACTAAATAGAAAATGTGGTCAAAGTAGTATTTTATACATACTTTATGCGCACGTGGGTGATTTAATAACCAGTTTGAGTTTCTTTTTCAACAGTTTTATGTCAAGACATGACAATAAACCCTTTCATTTGGATCTATAATGGTTTGAAGTGCTTATTAAATTATAAAAAGAAATCTGTATTTTAATTGCATTTCTAAATTTAGTGTGCAATTTATTGTCAAGTGTTTCAGGATTTTTTTTTTTTTTTTTTTTTTTTTGTTAGATCAGAAGATGATGGGTTTCTTTTTCTGTGTAAGCTATCAAAAGACAATCTCAAAATATTCCTAAGTAATTGGTTTTGAAAACTACAGTGTCCAAAAGATATTTTAAGACTCTGAGCTGGCTGTGTCAGTTTTTATGATGGCTATAAAGTTAAATATTTCCATATAATTACAGTACTGTACACAGTAGCTTTTTAAACAAATGTCATTTGTATTTGTTTATTCATATAAATGTCTAAGTATATGTGCACATTTTCTAAAACAAATGCAAATGAATTTTATATTGAAATATATTCCATATTATATGCATTTATATCATATTGCAAGTTTAATAAAAACGCATAGTATTATACAAATACTATATGCAAATACACATAAGTAAAGGAAAATTTGTATATTAAATATTATTTATATATCAATTATTTTAATATGATCAGAAATGTTCAAATTTGAAGTTAAATTTAAAACCAAAACCAAAACCAAAATTTTAAAGTTTTGGTGTTAAATATAAAAGGTTTTCAGTTATAAATACAGTAATTAAAAAGTATCATGATCATGATTATTCTAACATGTTAAATTAGCAAATATTAGATACACACACACATATGCAAGAAAAGGAAAAAGTTCATATTTATGTAATATGCTTTATATTTGAAATAGAATTAATACGCATTCGTAAAATATTCATACCTTCATGCCCTTCACTTTTCTTAATTTTGTTATTAAATTAGATTAGATTCAACTTTATTGTCATTATGCAGAGTACAAGTACAGAGCTAATGAAATACAGTTAGCATCTAACTATAAGTGCAAGAATATAGTGTTTAATAAGTGCAGAGTAAGTGAAGCTATGATTTACAGAATGTACAGTGGAGTTGCTATATACAGTATTGAGCAGAGTATATACAGAATATAAATAAGAATGCAATGTAGGATTGTATATACATTATGAACAGCAGCAATGTAAGAACAGTTGTAATCTGAGTGTACAAGTGGTTGGTTGAGTGTACAATAGTATTGTTGAACAATGTATTCTATGTAAGTAATCAGTAGTGCAATAATATTTTTATAGAAATAGTTTACTGTGCTATGTACAGTAACAACATTAGATAGTTTACAGTGTGATAGCTTGAATAATGTGTAGTCCATGCAAAGGTTGTTGCAGTCTGATACTTTAATCATTTCAATATTGTTTTTCTCCTTAATTTACAACATTATGACAACGTGAAAACATTTTTTTTTAATGTATTTACATTTATTATAAAGAAAAATACTGAAACATCACATTTACCAAGTATTCACACCCTTTGCAACATTCCAGCTATTTCAGCCTTTTCTTTGTAATAAATTTAGACAATTCTATAAAAAAGAAAAAAAAGGGAAGGTGGTCTAAATACTTCCTGAATGCACTGTGTAATAACAAATGTTGATTCTGTTTTGATGTTTAATGCAAAATAAATGTTTTATTTCAAATACAGTAAAATTCATATTGCACCAACAGACGCTGTAAAACCACATCGACACGTTTTTATCTGATCAGTGTGTTTCTCCTGTTAGTGTTTATTGATTTGAACTGGCCTTATATAGTACCTGAAAACAACAACCTTGCAAAACATTTCCTTTAAAAATGTGAGATCTCTCTTAAGATGGCTGAAGAGACTTTTTTGGTCCGGTACACAGGTCACTATTGGGCCACTGAAACACATCCTATACCGTATGATCACTTCAAACCTGATGTGGTCAGAGAGGTGTCAAAGGTCACCGTTCTCCGTAAATGACCTGCAAGTCACGGTGTGAGGGGAACTGTCTCACACACACACCCTGCAGAGACAATCGTGACATTTCCCATCCCATCATGAGGCCTCAGAGCCCTGATAACAGATGGTGGCTGCCTGTGAGACAACCTTAATATCATGATTTCAGCATACATACATGCACACACACTCCGAACACTTTACATCCAGCGCTGCGGGACATTAGATTGTGCTCTGACTCAATGTGCAAAAAATAAACTTAACATACTCTTAATAACAGTCTGATTTGCAATATTAAATCTACTCCCAAAAGACCATAACACACCCACACACACACATTTTGAAGTGCAGAGAAGTAATTATCTTGAAACATACACTCTCTCCCTTCCACTCTCACAAGTGCACTTCAGGATTCTGGGTTTATTCTCACTTGTTAGACATGGATTTGTTCCAGTGACCTGGACAGACCCACTCCAGGGAGAGAAGCACCATAAGGCCATGACACAGGTGGAGCAAAATGGATGCAGGTCGCAGAGAGACGCTCATAATTTGTTATAAGAAACATAAGGAAGCTAGGACAGTGCATAAAAAAGATTTCTGTTCCAAAAACCCAAATGAGCAGTCTTGCTCAAATGCTCGACATAAAACAAAGCTAGCAGCACAATGTTCTAATAAACGTGAAAAATAGAGAAAACATACATAAATACAAAAAAATACACATTAAAAAAAGTGTGCAAAAGCAAACTTTTATTAAAAAAAGAAAAGAAAAGTTTAATAAGATTAAAGAAATACAATTAAATTAATCAATTAAATTTTGTAATCTAATTATTCTTTTTTAATTATTCAATAATAAAGTCACAGTTCAAAGAAAGTTGCAATTACAAGAAAAACAGTGACTAAATGTGAGATAATACGGTTCACACTGTCAGTTACAACTCTTAATTAATGAGAAAGCATAACATTTTTGTTTGCATTTTTATATATATATACATTTTATATATATACATTTTATATATATATATACATTTTATATATATATATATATATATATATATATATATATATATATATATATATATATATATATATATATATATATATATATATATATATATATATATATATATAATAAATGCAGTCACAGTTGTGAGATATTTCAAATTGTAATTCAAATAACTAAAAGTTTGTCAAGACCAAATCTGATGTTGGCTTGAGAAAGTCAAGTTTTAAAATGTTTTCATTTAAAGCTTTTATGTTTGAAATAGTTTTAGATTTATAGTTTTAAAAGACAGAATTTTGGAGTTTTTATGGCCAGGATAGATAGACAGCTAAAGCATGAAAACCTGTCAGAATTGAGAGATTAAGTTACATATATTAAGTATGAAAATACAACAATTTACCTTCATAGGAACATTCTGTAAAACGCGTTCTACTGTAGGTAGACAGCTTCTAAGATTTGGAGCAGAGCTATATCTAGATGTTCACATATGGTGTTAGAACATAATGGGACTATCCAAGTGTGACGTCCTAAAGCTGTTCTGCACTACTCTTGTGGTGCAGGAAACCGAAAGCTCTGATCAGAGAACAGATCTATTTCTGGAGCTGAGAATCAATTACATAAAGTACCCTTTGGACCAGCTATTACGACTATTTATAGAGAACTGCATTTCCAACAATAGCCAACCTGCCCTTAAGGCCTGATCCGATGCACAAAAATCCGACACACACCCTTGACCGTTCCCACAAAGATGCTATCACTGCATCTCATCTTCTTTTTCATCTCCTTTTCTCATTCTCTTTCTCTATCCCTTCTCGTTTTCTCCCATCTTTTGCTGTCCAATTCCACAGTGGTCCGTAGAGGAATGAGAAGACATTCCATGGAAACGGAGGATAATACCGCCACAGGATGACCAGGGGATTTGCCAAACCCCAGAAGAAATCCAACAATTTGTTATCGTTCAGCGAGCAGAAGCATGTGGATTCGTTTCCGAGTTAAAATGCCAAGGTTATTTACGGAGAGAGGTTGTAAAACATGCTCCCTTTAATAGTAATAATTTAATAAATAATAATAAACAATAAATAAATTTACTTTAAACAACTCTAACAGCTTTAACTTCCATAGAGCGCAACTATTAACCTTATATATTTATTTTTGCATTGAACTGTAAGTCTATTTTTGTGAGTTGTTTTGTTAATTTAAGAAATTAAAAAAAATAAAAATCCATCATATACATACACACACACACGTATAATTAAAACATTTTATACACAAAAATGTATAAAGTACTTATAAATATATTACAAATAATAATAAAACAATTTAATTATAAAAATATACTATATATATATATATATATATATATATATATATATATATATATATATATTATAAAATATATTTATTATAAAATTTTTACATTTATTACATTTACAAATTTATATATATATATATATATATATATATATATATATATATATATATATATATATATATATATATATATATCCTAAATTATTTAAAAATATAGGTATTTAATGTACTTAAATGCCTTTCTTATTCTTGCATTTTACCTACTTTTAATTTAATTTTACTGATAAATATATAAACCTTTGAGGCACATTATAATGGCTGAATAAATAATTATAATGGCTAAATAAATACAAATAAATAAAGTTATGTACGGTACACACCGAGCATACTTTCAAGGACAAAATTTTGTATTTTATGCTCTGTATACCTCTTTCTTACATTGTGCCCTTGTTGGCTGTTGAATTTTGCATGACCTGTGCTGTTTCTCCTGTTGGGAGAGTTGGGAAAGCAAGCAGAGATTGAAAGCTTTCTCAATGCTTCCTGATGCTCATGGACTCAGCTAAAGTCTCCGCTATCAATCTTTTCCTCTGCTGCATTAGCTTTAGACGTAGCAGATACAGAACAAGAGTAATCTGAATGCAAATGAACCAACAGATGGATACATGCGCACAAAACATGCACCTGCAAAGAAAGAAAAAAAAGACATTATTCACCACAAAATGTCAGTGAAATAAAGACCGCAAACTCACAGATGACTATTGTTACCCAAATGTAAAGGTTTGGAAATCCATCCCTTCAATCCATAAAGCTCCCTTCATTCATCCAGAAGAGATACGTTTCAGAGAATAGAAACAATTTGCACAGGAAATGGTTTTCAGGCGCAAGAAATATAGAGCTGTGATAACGTTCCCAAAATATAGTGAAAGTGTGTGAGAGAATGACAGATGAAATGGACTGCCAGTGTAATTTATTTGTAAATTACCATTTTAAAGCTTGGCAGACATGTTTGTCTCTCACAAGCGAGTGCGCACATCTCTTTTAATGCAGCAATAGCAACATCACAGTCACACTCCAGCTATCTGATGAACCTTTCATCTGCGTTCTCAATCGCGCACTCATCTGCGCGTCTGTCCGTCTCCTGACAGAAAGAGTGCAACACTCCACCTTCCCATCTCATCTGAGTTATGACCTCACACTCATATTCAACACATCCACCTGCATCCATCAGTCAAAGCGACAGGGCACTGAACACACACACTGTGTGAGGAATTGTAGTGACGGTTGGGGGTTACCTGAGGGAGCGCTGGCCTCTTTTTCTTTGCTGGACATGAGAGGACCAACTCCGTCAAGGACAGACTTCACACACAAAGAGACTACATACAATACAAACAACATGTACCTGAAGCAGGCTATTGTTCTTTCTTTAGAAACACTTTTTGTCTTTACTTTTACAGGGGAACAATGGAAAAACGGGCAGCCTATTCATCTACCATTCAATCTCTCATTCCAGCTCATTTCACCCATTTTATACAAGCCTTTGTATCCTCTAACACCCAATAGTGCTGAATAGTCAAAATACTTTAACAAAGTCATTTTCTCCATTCAGACTGGATTCTGAACTCAAAATGCTCCTAAAGCTGCTGAAAACGGTTGATCGAATTAAACGTGTATTCAAAAAAATAATTTATTCTTATAAAGGTGAAGTTGAATTTCCAATAGCCATTACTCCAGTCTTTCCTGTCACAGACAGATGGAGCAATAAATATAATGATATAATGATAGAGAATGACAGATAGATAGATAAACGACAGATAAAACAATAGACAGAACAATAGGTAGAATGATACAATGATAGATAGATAGACATATAGATAATCTGACTTGTCTGACTAAATAAATTAGCAATATTCATTTTTCAGAAATATCTACATAATAATGCCTGCTATCTATTTTTGTACATGTATTTTGGGACAGAAGTAAATTAGAAGAATATGTGTAACTGATTTTTTCTTTTTATTCAAATGGCTATTTGTTGTAATCCAGACCAGAACTTCCAAGACTAAAGCTGCTCCATTTTCTCGTTTCAGATAAAATGCAAATCACAGAGGAATCTAATTACAGAATCATTTAAAACGCCGAACAAGAGCCGTCTCCGAGATGTATTGGATCTGACAGTCTGTTGAGATCTCTTCATTTAATCAAACATTTTCTCTCCTTTTTTCCCTCCAAAGCATGAATTGCTTTCAGCTCGGGCACTTCCCCAGTGAGCAGGCGAGCTCTGATATAGTGTGGAAGGGGTCTTAATTAAAACTTGATCATTACCAGTCGTCCCAGAGCTCAGACTAACACGCTCAAGCATTTCGCACATGACAGGAGGGCAGAGCAGAGAGGCCTTATAGCACTGCACCATTTCACACTCTCCCTACAGTCGTTCAGATGCTTCTAGAATGTTCTGGGAAACAACATTTAATTATGAAGGCTTTAGAGTATGTGTACATGAGACTCATGTTATAAAAGTCATTCTTTGCTAGATCTAGGTCAGAAAGTGACATTTCCTTAAAGCAATATTCTAGGCTCTGGGCAGAATGTTAATTACCAAAGAGATGTTTTTTGTTTGTTTGTTTTTATCCACTGGACATAACTCCTGCCTGCTTAAATGAAATGAATAAATAAATAAAATCCATTAAAATTAAAATTTAAATATTTACTTCTGTCTCAGTATATTGATGATTTCAGTTGACGCCTACCTGAGATAAATAAATGCATAATAGTTAAAATAAAAATGTACTTCATTCTGAATTCTGTGT
Organism: Carassius auratus; assembly: GCF_003368295.1. NCBI lineage: Eukaryota > Metazoa > Chordata > Actinopteri > Cypriniformes > Cyprinidae > Carassius > Carassius auratus. The sequence continues at coordinate 10,873,765 of NC_039271.1, forward strand.
AAAATAAATAAATAAAAGAATAAAAACTGACTTCTGTATCAGTAAATGTATTGATTTCACATGACATTTCACATTTTTTAACTAAAAGGTTAAGTAAAAAGGTAACTAAAAGTTAAAGAAGTTACGAGGTTAGTTTTAGCACACATTTTTCTTCATAGCAGTAGCATCTCGCTTCACCAACATTTCCCTTTAAAAGTCAACAAATAACTTTTTTGCTGCGTACAAACCCTGAAATGTGTGATATTCGTGTCTAATACCCATTTTCTCACTCTATTTTAAATCACCCTGACCGCAAAATGAACAAAGGATGTTTCTCCGATGAAATATTCACATCTCATTAAGAATATCCCTGGGACCAAACATTAATAAGGGCCCCTTTAAAAAATTTAAATGTTACACTAAAAATGAGAGGCATCATGAATCTTTTAGGGGTTTTGCACATGTGACTCTCTCAGGGAAAAAGGATGTTTTCTCATAATCTCGGTTTCTAGTTCTGTGTGAACACAATATATATAGTATATTCTGCACAATATGCACATTTTTCTGTAAACAAGCAGTGTACAATAAAACACTGCACAGATTACTGTCTCCCACAATGCAATGCTTATTTAATGTACAAATGTACAGAATATAATGGGTCAATGACATGAGGGCATTCATGATAAAAAAAATAGTTTACAAACATGTTCTTAATGTACACTTTGCATTCCTGCTGGTTTCACATAGTTTTGAAAAGAATATGACACTTTATCTGATCTAACCTAATCTAGTCTTACCATAAAAAGGCAAAATGATCCGATATTTCAAGAGGCTTCAGAGACTTACTTACTCTTTTATGTTTGTTTCCTTGTTTGATTCTGCATGAATCGCTTTGATTTCGAAGATAAAAGTTTTTCCAAACATTAATAAGCAGTTTATTCAAATATGTTCAGAGTTGTTTTTTCCTAAAAAATAAAAGATTATGCCAAAGTACTTGCAAGTACAATTTCCTTTTCACTTAATATAGTAATAGACAAAATAAAAATAAATAAATAAAAACATTAAAAGTGAATACAGAAAAAAAACGTATTCATAGAAAAGGTGTCTTCAAGTCACTTTATGAATAAATTTGATTTTAATGCATTATAATAAAAGATATCACAAAAACAACGTATGGAAGCTTGTTTCCGACATGGAGTAAAAAAATTTAAAATAAATGGTAACCACAACTTCTTTCAAAAAACAGACTTTGTTTTTCTGAACTTTTTTCATAATTGCAAAATCAAACTATAAAAAGTCAATTGTGAGATATAACCTCACAACCGTGAGAGAAAAAAATGTAGTACTGCGAGATAAAAAGGTGGAAACAAACAAACTAACAAAAATGTAAACTCTGTGAATTCCAAGAAAAATGTCTGAATTGTGAAACTATGATGAAAAAAATAATAATCCTGTTTCAATAACTGCCAGTTTACCTGAGTTTTATTGAGTTTACAGAAAAAAGTTTGAATTGTGAAACCAAAAAGTCCCTATTACTAATTGATTTTGTTTACTTTGATGGAAACAGGCTTTCATAACAATGAGCCTTAAATCACTGACTGAAAATCAGGCATGATTTTTAACATCATTTTTGTTCAGAATCGAATACTAGCTTACTACTGAATAATGCACAATAGTTCAAAGTTTCATAAAAGCTGAAAAAACAGTACTCTACATTGTTGTCAGATAACCTCACGACATTCACCGCTCAACCTTATCTTGTGGCATATTTAACTCTGCATATTCAAACAATCTAAACCATAAAACATCTGTTGAACATCATTCTAACATCTGTTAGGGAACATTTAGCGCATTGCAAACTATCGCCAAATTACACCCTTCATGTAAAAATGTACACACTGGATATATGAGTAGTGAGAAATGTAATCAAACAGCATCTCAACACCAACAAAATAACTCCCACGACAGAGCTACAGGCACACAGCTACTGCCAGAAGCGCTTTACAGTGATGTTGGGCTAACACATCTTTCCTTCTTTCAAAGGAGGAAACAGATGGGAGGGTGGGAAAACCCATGGGACTTAATACTCCATTGCCGACTGTTGTGTTCCCAGGTGCTGCTGTTCCAATCGGTAAAACAGAACGGAGTCTGATAATAAAAACAAACAGTAAGTGCAGCAAAAACAGCCCGCCCGTGCCTTGCAGTGACCCCTAGGCTGAACCTTAAAATTGCTCAGAGATGCAAGCGTTCCCTTGACAGAGCTAGCTGTGCCTTTGCGTATTACAAAAAGAAAAGAGCAAAAACACAAACTTTGAAGTTTCCCATGATACAATATTGATTGTGTATTCATCTCTCGCCTTCGTCTGATAAAATGAACCATATGCAAACACACAAATTGAATCAGTGACAGAAAATCCATTTCAGCATCATTGCTGTTTTATTAATTTGTGCTCTTTTTTTGGTTGCACTTTATTTTACAGTACGTGTACTAACATGTACTTACAGTGTACTTACAGTGTATTTATCTAAGAAAGTTCTGGTAATACAAGGTAACTACATGGGGTAGGGTTAGGTTTAGGGTTAGGTTCAGGGTTAGTACCTAGTTATTACATAGTTATTGTATTTACTATAATAAGTACATAGTATGTACATGAGGTACAGGACTGTAAAATAAAGTGCTACCCTTTTTTTAAGCTATGCTAATTGAGTCTTGACCTTTCAGTATGGTTGTTCCTAATTCTGAAAACAAGTTAGAAAACTTGTACCTAACCTCTTGTACCTAGGCCATACAAGATGTATATGAGTTTGTTTAGGAATAGATTTGGAGAAATTTAGCTTTATATCACTTGCCCCTCTGCAGTGAATGGGTGCTGTCAGTATTCCAAAAAGTTCAAAAAGCTGAAAAACAACAACAACAAAAACTTACAATAAGCCACAAGTTATCCATACGACTCCAGTCCATCAATTAATCATTCCTGAATTGAAAAGCTGTATTTTTTTTTAAGAAATAGCACTTTCTCCAGTAAAAAAGTCCATCCACTGTTGTCCTCTAACATAAAAATCCACTTACTGTACATCTTTGTACTGTTTTACTTGTAAAATATCCTTCCTGGTTCAGGTTAGACGACTTTTTCACTGGTAAAAGCAATAATATGGATAGAAGACTGGAAGCAATTGTTTTAAAATGTCTTAACTACGGATTTGTTTTTTACAAACATGCAGCATTTTGCTTTACAAGACATTAACTGATGAACTGGAATAGTGTAAATTACTTGTGGATTTTTGCAAAAAATTTTATTGACAATTGTTTATCAACTGTTTTAAATTTTGGGGTAAACTACTTTATTTCTTTAAACAATAAGAACAGTTTTCTCAGTTTTCCTGCAAGTGAAATGAGTCATTATAAAGGGTTTTAGAGGTTGTGTTTTGGCTGGCGGACAATAGTACCGTACTTCCCTTGAACTTTCTCAGAATAACAGAACACATACCCTGGAGGATGATGCTCTCATGAACACATTCTGATGCAGCAACATGGTTGAGACTCTCTTGAGGGGGACCTAACTACAGTAAAACCTTCATCTGTGCTTCTGCTGTTCAGTGAGTGCAGGGGCCATTCATTATATAAACATCTGCTTGTTAAATGTCACATCACTGTTTACCAGAGTAGGGAAATATTCTACAGAACATTAAGCACTGGGTCAACATCACACCCGTGTTTGGAAAGGCAACATGGAAAAACCTTTTCAGTTAAGCCTGTTGGTTTTGACTGAGCCCAGCCCTAACCCTAACCCTAACCCTTGCTCTAGTTTTGGCTTAAGGAAATTATCTTCAAAAGTTTTGCGAGTGAATACACTCATTAAATAAAGATTGAATTGATGTAGTCCACTGAAAAATTATTTGACATCTAATAAAAAAAATATATGAATCAAAGATACTACTTCATTGCAACATTGTTAGGCTAAGGAACTAAATTGTCACAAATATTCCAAGGATGAAGACGATGATGAAAATGATTTCAGAATTTTCAGGTTTTTTACAGAAATCCACAGAAAGCCAAACTGCGAGACAGCTGTGAAATACACAGACAATGCCAGACAAATGAAAGATCACACCAGCAACTTAAATGCAAGATAAATAAGGGCCATAACGATGAACACCTGAGTAAATTAAATGAATTACCATGACAACTAAAGAGTGGCGGGAAAACTGAACAAAAAGGAAGACATGTGACTGAAGAAAACCAATGACAAGTCCATAAAAACAAAACTAAGTGCATGATGAAACTAACTAAACAGAACCATGACATAAATTGGAGGATGGGTTTTTTTTTTTAAATACTGATGATTTATAAAAAGCTATATTATATATATATATATATATATATATATATATATATATATATATATATATATATATATATATATATATATAATAAAATTACCATAGTGCATGCCCAAAAAATATGTTACAATATTTGTTCTTTGTTAAGTCTAAAAACATCAATTTTTGTCCTCTCTGTTTATATGTTTCCATTAAGAATCTAATCAAATGTTTATTGCTATGATTGTTACATTTTACAATACTGTCAAAGGATATAGAGTACATAACACAAAAGGATATATAAAGTACAGAGAGAGACAACTGAGAATACATATGAGGTGGAGCAAATAAGGTGAAGTAAATAATAAAGGAAATAAAACTCCTGTACACTTAAGCGCAAACAAGACCACAAGAGAAGCAGCGAACACTAAAGGTAAACAGACATAAACATCCCTTCATTTGCATTTCCTCTTTCACAGGAAGGATAACAACCCACTTTGTCAGACACAAAGGATTGTGGCAGCTTCCTTTGTTCATACAGAATGTCCCTCACCTGAATGACAGATCAAATATTAAGACATTTACAGTCAGTCTACACTGAGAACACATATAGTTTTTAGTTTACAGTTTGCTTGTTCTCCAGATTTGGTAATGAAGTTGCATTCTGAGTGGGTTCTATGTTTGCAGTCATGTTTAAACAGCATGTTACTTTGATTGCTAGATGCTGAATTAAATAACTGGATCTAAACTGTACATTTCGTTCGTGCTTCATGTTTTTCTTTAATTTTTCCAGTAGATTACACATTCATGCTGCATTTCTGCTGTAGCTCCCATGAGCATCCTAGACTGGTGCATTCTGGAAATACCCATGAAAAATGCATCCATTCATCTCACCTTGGAGCTACGACTGAGAACATGGATGTTGCCATGGTGATAAGTCATAAGATTATAGAGTTTGTATTGCTGTCAGGGATGAGACGTGGCGGATTAGCAGAGAACCTGTAACTCTTGATCGGACTGACTTTCTTTCTCTCGCTCACTTTTTCCTCTCTCTCCTTACTGCAGTGTGACATAGTGCCCTTAAAAAAACACACACATAAAATAAAAAAATGTCTTGCACATCATCTGTGAAATACGCAGCCCTTAAGATGTTTAAATGTATTCTGTGCTACACCAAGATCCTTAGAGCATCATTAACCTGCGTAGGTTTGCATGCGAGACTATTTAAATGCAATTTATTTGACAACAAGACATAAAAGGGCCGTTGATTCTCAGCACTTCATTGCAGCTTTCCCAGCAACACATGATGGACTTCTTCGCTGGAGGAAGCGTTATGATGAATTATGAAGTTGTATTTTGGCCAGAAGCAATGGTTTAAAGTGAAAATGCCTTAATGATGGATCTGTTTCTCACAAACACACAGCTTTTCGCTTCACAAGATGTGGATTATTGTGATGTTTTTATCAGCTGTTTGGATTGTCATTCTGATGGCACCCATTCATTACAGAGGATCCATTGGTGATCAATTTCTCCAAAGCTTTTTCAATTAAAACTCCAACTCTACATCTCAGATGGCCTGATAATTAGAACACTTTCAGCCAATTTTTCTTTTTGAGTGAGCTGTTCCTTTAAAGGGATTTTCAAAACAAAAACTGACCATTTTGCCTCTAAAATATGTTACTAAGTACTAACCTATTTTTATTGAACTACTGTATAAAATAAATATTACACACACAGATAAGTACATAATATCTTTATGTATCCAGTAGGTAATTTGTGCAAGAAGCATACTGGCCTATTATCTTTTCCATATATCAAAGACCAATTTTAGTCTTTGTCCTTTCCTGTCCTCTCTATAAACACTATCAACACAGTGTCAAGCTCTCTGAGATTCTATTTAGATTCACTGATCTGAACAGCAAACAGACTGCAGGGCAGATAAGACATTTTTAATTTAGGCAAGAGGTATCCAGTTTAGCAATGCCATTCAGCAGGGGTTCAAGCCAACTTAGTGCTTCCAAATGTTTTAATACTGAAGTACTAACGCTTTTCCTTGATGGTATGTTTTAAATCAATATTTGAACACTTTAAAGAATTTTTAATTAAGACATAATTTCAAGTGGTTACATCAGTTCTTGCATTTCATTTGCTGGTCATCCCAAAGAGAAATGGTTCTGAGAACACTACATCTTGAAAATACTGCACCACTCACATGCTAAAATGTTATTGAAGCACTCTCCGTGAGATCATTATGTTTTAAGAGGATCATCTTCTCTTCATTTGTTAATTTTGCATTCATTTGCCATAAAAGAGGCATATTTCTTCCTCTAAGGCCGGCCATGAAAGCAAACCAGAGCGCGATACATACTCTCTTTAATAATCTCATTCATTTGTGCTGTACGCATGAAGCCATTTCATTTTAAAATCTTCATTATCTGCTCCCCCTTGCTTTCCAGTGGTCTTTTTGCTTTCCTAGGAGGATGAATGTTTCTCCATGTAATTGTATGCTCTCTGATTGGATGTAGTTCATGAGGGGTCTTGGCTCTAATTGGGATGGTCGATTTGATCTCCCTCCTCCTGTCGAGTCACAGCATCACTGTTTTACATTGTTTGGATGCCATTAACTAATGTTCTTCCCAGGCTGTGGACTGGATTTATGGCTTCTCGAGCTGTGGGGAGAGCTGTGGCTTTCCTGGAGGAAGAATCATGTGTGATGTCGATTGCTTTTTAATGAAAGGCATTTGCATGGAGAAATTCCACATGGAGGCGTCATTTACTGACTGGATGGGTGGGACGTGTCCCTAGCACTCTTTGCCATGGCTGATTTTGTCCCCTCCACTTTATGAAATAGCTTGCGGCAGGAATACTAATAGAGGCAACATTTTTACAGATGTTGAGACAACTAACCCATTAATTCAGTCGAGTTTAGTTGAGCTCTGAAATCAGAAACAATAATTGCTTACAGTGTATTGAGAGCTCGGTTTTCAAAACATACATAACTTGTGTCTAGTTTAATGTATTTTGAAATGCAAATTATTTGTGTGAATAAAATTTTGGTTTATTTTTTTTTACCAGTCATTACTCATTACAGAAATTTGCTCAAGAAACATTAAATGTCATTTTTGAAAACAGTTGTGCTGCTCAATATTTCTGTGGAAACCGTAATACTTTTCCCCCAGATTCTTTAATGAATGTAAAGTTCGAAAGAAAAGTATTTCTTTGAAGCAGAAATCTTTTGAATCAGTGTAAATGAATGGTATTGTAGTTCATCTTGATTTTAGGATTATGGAGTATTTATCACAACAATAAAAAATTATTTCGAGTCTCACATCTCCTAACTGTACATGATGTGCCAAATTATGAGTTTGCTGAGGTGTAAATGAGATTTGAAAGGCATACTGGTTTGAAACAACAGGAAGGCGAGTAAATAATGACAGAATTGATAGAGAGGGGAAAGAAACTCTTGGAAGAATCTCAAATTGGGAGGACGAGCAGCTCGAAGCTATGCTGAGATTCTCGAGGGGTCGGCGCATCAAGAAACCTCTGAAAGTTTTAACAGGTAAGGTCTTGCCAAGAAAGCCCTTCAGAGGAAGTTTGTTCAGCTAATTTAGGAGCAACAAAGGCAAAGGAAAGTTTAGTAAATATGATATAATTGATGTTTTATGTATTTCTACTGATGTTATGCAATAATTAATAGGGCTGATGTATTCAGTCTTATTAGCTACATACAAGTCCAGCCATTCAATTAAATCCACAAGTGTTGGTGTGAGTGGAGATCATCCAATCACAGGGGTCATCGATGATCTTTTGACCTTCAACTGTACCGGGTGCGAGATCTGAAATAAGAGGGCGAATGCTGACTGTGCTTTCCCTTAAGTGTTTATCTTCACACACTTCCACGAAAACGGGTGTGTATGCAAATTGCAGTGTTAACCGATCTGATTTTCATGTGAAGGGAAAAGCTCAGTGTGAATATTTAACAGCTTTTTATTAAACAGTTCTTTGCACCGGCACTTGGTTTCCATCGTTTTTTTTTTTTTTTGTAGTCAGCTCTCAGTGGCTTAACTACAATTTAATGACCAGCATTGCAAAAATCTCATCCCTTAGAGTTTTCCCATTCGCCTAAGCCATTAGATAAAACTTAGAATTGCCTATGGCGGAAGAAGAAGAGAGTTACAGGAGGGAGAACAAACGCTATGGTTTTACATTATCGCACTCTGAAAATGGTAGGATTAAAGTGGTTGTTAATTAGTAGAATGACTGCGATTTAAGAAAAAAAAACTCAATTGGTTGTGTAAATAAATGCAAACAGGCAGTCACTTGGGTTTAGATGCACATATTAACCCAATTAATCTATCAGAAATGTACAAATTTCTAGTTAATCTTGGTATTTAGGGAAATTACATACAATATTATATTCATACAGCTACAGTGTAAAGCAGATTCCATGCCAATGTACAGTATGTGTGTTTAGCCATATGTTGATGATTTCTGTCAGTATAGGCCAAGGTCACTCTGTTAGAGTTCTGTCCAGCAAGCCACAAACATCTGCTCCCTCATAAATCATTCATAAAACAACAGCGCATTTCTTGCTGGCTGCATGATGAGTGTAAATTGTTTCTTTGCAGTTGGGAACACACATACACGTTACATTTAAAAAGCTAATAGGGAAAACAGATCATTACACACGATTTTCGGCAAAAGGCCGGTCACCTAAAGTTGAACTTTGGGCCAGAAGGGATCTGAAAAAGAGCAGTTCTACAACTGTGGATGCTGGGTAATCCTCTCCGACCGCTCCGTCAGCACGCATCAGAGAGAGAAATTCTCGGATTAAAGGGCATGGAAATGGACTGATGTCCTTCGTCCTCTGCTGGCAGACACAATCCTGGGTCATTCCTGCTGTGAGATACATTTTCATATTTCCATCATATTGAGTGTTCCAAAAGTGTTCCATTCGGAGAGTTTTTATTAAAAAAAAAAAAAAATTAATTGTCTTAATATATTGGAAAAAATCTATTTTAATGATAGAAATCATTGTTTTTTTTTTGTTTTGTTTTTTTTATTTAATTGCTAACATGAAACTTAAAATAATACACAATATGTGCATTTAATTTTTTCCTCTCCTGTAATCCTTAAATTAAATCCTGTAATGTCATAATTAAAAATTCGAGCAACAAATTTGGGAAGAATGTTGTTTTTTTCTTTTTCTTTTTTTTGTTTACTTTCCACCCTGTTAGCCTTTTATAATTTTTTTTTGTACAAAAGTCAACTCCTGAGATAAAAAAACTAGTTCCTTATTGACATCATCAAGCTGGTTCTTAAGTCACATCATAAAGCCAGTTTCTCAGTGACATCAAAAGCAAGTTTCCCAATGACGTCATAAATTTAGTTGATCATTGACGTCATAAAGCTAGTTTGCCAATGACATCAAAATGCCAGTTTTTCGATGACATCAAAAGCAAGTTTCCCAGTGACATCATACAGCCTTTTTTCCCAATGCTATCATAAAACCAGTTTCTCAGTGACAGCATAAAGCTATACCCCAGGTGACATAAAGCTAGTTATCCAGGAAGTGACATCATTTTGGTGGGATGACAACAGAATTTTTAAGAGTTTCAGAGATTAATTGGAGATTTTACAATGCACTACAAATTGCTGCAGAAGTTTGTGTTTGTCATTTCCATCGTTTGTTCCTTCATCAAATGACAAATGAACATTCTTCACCACGGCCTCATTTCTCTTTATTTGTATCTTGGTCTTTGTAATTGACATCTGTTTATCTCATTGCAAACGATCAAATGCTAACAACTGGGCGACAGTGAAATACATTTAACAGTAAACAGAGTCAATGAGGAAGAAAAAACCTTTGACTACAGAGACGAGGAGCTAACAAAGCGCTCCCTCCCAAACAAACAAAAATATATCATTTTGTTTTCTCTTTGAAAGCCACATTAATCATCGGTTCAAAGTAGCAGCCAGCGCTGTAGTCTATTATGTCGACATATGCACACGCACACAAGTGCACACACTAATGCTTGCTATGTAAAAAGCATTTGGTGTAGGAGTTGGCACAAAAACTTACTAATTAATAACTTAATCAACATCATTTTCTTTTATAGTCGCCCTGTGATGTAGCAAAGACCTTCAAACTTGCAGCAGAGCTCTAACCGACTCAATTAAACTTATCTGAAAGAACAGAATACCCATTTAACTATCTGATATCAATAATTCAGTGACAGCTGCCAATTGTGCAACCACAATCTGCAAAATGTTTACAATTCAGTGCAGTATAATTCTATATTAGAAGTCAGTGGACTGAAAGAGCTGCTGACAGTTATGATTGTTTACAGGCGAGGGGAGCTTTTGTTGCGCAGCCGATCGATGCGTTTGAAGGCCACGCTTCTAATATGATATTCCAAAAGTTCACGGGCAAAAAGATAGAGAGGATCTTACACCTTTCCATCTCAGCTGATCGACCTGCTAATGTTCCCAATGCGCTCCTCCCCTCTTTCCTTCAGTGCTTCATTTGTTCTCAGAAGATGATGGGAAAAGGGATGAGAGTGAGAAGGAGAGAAGGGGTGTAAGGTTAGTCTGTCTGCGGGGACCAGGGATTTGACTGAGAGAAGCAGCCTTCTGTGAGTGTCTGTCACTCTGTTTTGGAGTACAGTATGAAAGGTCAGGAAAAATCGTTAGAAGAGCTCAAAATCACAACATTTGAACACTGTCAATGTGGATTAGATGTTGGAGCTTTCAAATGAGTAAAGAAATACACTGGCAACATTAAAGCTGATGTTTTGCAATGTTAAAATCATTTTACATTAAATAATATAATGCAGAGACTGGAAAAATCCCATACTACTGACTAATATATATATATATATATATATATATATACACATACATATATATATATATATATATATATACATATATATATATATATATATATATATATATATATATATATATACAGTTTTGTTCAAAATAATAGCAGTACAATGTGACTAACCAGAATAATCAAGGTTTTTAGTATATTTTTTATTGCTACGTAGCAAACAAGTTACCAGTAGGTTCAGTAGATTGTCAGAAAACAAACAAGACCCAGCATTCATGATATGCACGCTCTTAAGGCTGTGCAATTGGGCAATTAGTTGAAAGGAGTGTGTTCAAAAAAATAGCAGTGTCTACCTTTGACTGTACAAACTCAAAACTATTTTGTACAAACATTTTTTTTTTCTGGGATTTAGCAATCCTGTGAATCACTAAACTAATATTTAGTTGTATGACCACAGTTTTTTAAAACTGCTTGACATCTGTGTGGCATGGAGTCAACCAACTTGTGGCACCTCTCAGCTGTTATTCCACTCCATGATTCTTTAACAACATTCCACAATTCATTCACATTTCTTGGTTTTGCTTCAGAAACAGCATTTTTGATATCACCCCACAAGTTCTCAATTGGATTAAGTTCTGGAGATTGGGCTGGCCACTCCATAACATTAATTTTGTTGGTTTGGAACCAAGACTTTGCCCGTTTACTAGTGTGTTTTGGGTCATTGTCTTGTTGAAACAACCATTTCAAGGGCATGTCCTCTTCAGCATAGGGCAACATGACCTCTTCAAGTATTTTAACATATGCAAACTGATCCATGATCCCTGGTATGCGATAAATAGGCCCAACACCATAGTAGGAGAAACATGCCCATATCATGATGCTTGCACCTCCATGCTTCACTGTCTTCACTGTGTACTGTGGCTTGAATTCAGAGTTTGGGGGTCGTCTCACAAACTGCCTGTGGCCCTTGGACCCAAAAAGAACAATTTTACTCTGATCAGTCCACAAAATGTTCCTCCATTTCTCTTTAGGCCAGTTAATGTGTTCTTTGGCAAATTGTAACCTCTTCTGCACATGCCTTTTTTTTAACAGAGGGACTTTGCGGGGGATTCTTGAAAATAGATTAGCTTCACACAGACGTCTTCTAACTGTCACAGTACTTACAGGTAACTCCAGACTGTCTTTGATCATCCTGGAGGTGATCATTGGCTGAGCCTTTGCCATTCTGGTTATTCTTCTATCCATTTTGATGGTTGTCTTCCGTTTTCTTCCACGTCTCTCTGGTTTTGCTCTCCATTTTAAGGCATTGGAGATCATTTTAGCTGAACAGCCTATCATTTTTTGCACCTCTTTATAGGTTTTCCCCTCTCTAATCAACTTTTTAATCAAAGTACGCTGTTCTTCTGAACAATGTCTTGAACGACCCATTTTCCTAAGCTTTCAAATGCATGTTCAACAAGTGTTGGCTTCATCCTTAAATAGGGGCCACCTGATTCACACCTGTTTCTTCACAAAATTGATGACCTCAGTGATTGAATGCCACACTGCTATTTTTTTGAACACACCCCTTTCAACTAATTCAACTAATTGCCCAATTGCACAGCCTTAAGAGCGTGCATATCATGAATGCTGGGTCTCATTTGTTTTCTGAGAATCTACTGAACCTACTGGTAACTTGTTTGCCACGTAGCAATAAAAAAATATACGAAAAACCTTGATTATTCTGGTTAGTCACATTGTACTGCTATTATTTTGAACAATACTGTATATATATATATATATATATATATATATATATATATATATATATACACACACACATACATATATATATATATATATGCAATAAATAATTTCCTAAATGGATCTCTATACATAAAATATATTGGGGGGTTTTATCATCATATTTTGGGGCCTTTGACATCAGATACAGGCCACTGTGTTCCACTGTGTTCCACTGAAATGCTAAACGCTTTTATTTATTTTTTTTTTTGGGGGGGGGGGGGGGTATTTGCTGGTATTTGATGTGTGCCATCATTCGAGCACTTCTCTGCCTGCAAAAAAAACCCATCCAGCTTTTGAATGTTTATTATAAGCTTAAATCAGTCTCCATAATTCTCTAGGTTACACACATATTATAAACGCAGAACACTTTCTTGGAAAGTTTAAGGTGCATATGGCTTTTACCAAGCCCACCGCATCCCCTAAGAGACCCCGGGATCTTCCACGTCCTGTCTCTCTTCTTCAAATCACAATCTGTTGCTGCCTTACACAAACTCGATTACGGGCAGCATCCGTATGCCACGGCTCTCAGCAGCTGCACTTAAATAGCCAAACGAATGCACAGTAATGAGAGGCTCAAGCTAGTACCATCACCTGTGACGTTTAATGACCGCCGTGGTGTGGACCACACGTCCTCCCTATCTCAGATATCTCTCCTCTCAGCTGCACATCCCTCAATCACACACAGCAAAGGCTGAGGGCATCCACCAGAATGTCTTCAAACCACAACTGATGAAGAAAATCCATCTCTCTCTTCCTTTGGTGAGTCAGTTCAATTCAATTCAATTCAAGTTTATTTGTATAGCGCTTTTTACAAAACAAATCGTTACAAAGCAACTTTACAGAAAATTATGTTTCTACAATATTTAGTAGTAGCTAGTAGTTTGTGCACATTTGACAGGATTTTAGAAAAACTAAAAATTATAATAATACAAGACGTAGTCAGCTAGACGATGAACTATCAATATTATTAAGTTATTATATGATTAAGTCACACAATTAGGAATAATTGTTAGTTCTGTTTGTTCATTCAGGGTTAGCATCATCTGGGGTCCTCTGAGGGTCAGCATCATCTCTTCTCAGGTGTTCTGGATCCAGACTGGAGCTTGTGTAAATCCTAGTTACCACGGGATGTGAATCCCGTGGCAAAACATAGAAACAAAATACAGACATCATTAGCATAGCTGCTGATCCAACAAAGTAAAATTAGTTTAACCCAAGGTAATGAATAAAAATGCACCTTTGATCAGATGCAACTACACTCACAATTAAAAAGATACATTATTCGAATGCTTGGCGAAAGAGATGTGTTTTTAATCTAGATTTAAACAAAGAGAGTGTGTCTGAACCCCGAACATTATCAGGAAGGCTATTCCAGAGTTTGGGAGCCAAATGTGAGAAGGCTCTACCTCCTTTAGTGGACTTTGCTATCCTAGGAACTACCAAAAGTCCAGCGTTTTGTGACCTTAGGGTGCGTGATGGGTTGTAACGTGGTAGAAGGCTAGTTAGGTACGCTGGAGCTAAACCATTTAGGGCCTTATAGGTAAGTAATGATAATTTGTAACTGATGCGGAACTTAATAGGTAGCCAGTGCAGAGACTGTAAAATTGGGGTAATATGATCATATTTTCTTGACCTCGTAAGGACTCTAGCTGCTGCATTTTGGACGACCTGTAGCTTGTTTATTGAAGAAGCAGGACAACCACCTAGGAGTGCATTACAATAGTCCAGTCTAGAGGTCATGAATGCATGAACTAGCTTTTCTGCATCAGAAACAGATAACATGTTTCGTAGCTTGGCAATGTTTCTAAGATGGAAGAATGCAGTTTTTGTAACATTGGAAATATGATTTTCAAAAGACAAATTGCTGTCTAATATAACACCCAGATTTCTGACTGTAGAGGAAGTAACAGTACATCCGTCTAGTTGCAGATTGTAATCTACAAGATTCTGTGTAGTGTTTTTTGGTCCAATAATTAATATCTCCGTCTTATCCGAATTTAATTGGAGAAAATTCTTTGTCATCCAATCTTTTACATTTTTAACACACTCTGTTAGCTTAGATAATTGGGAAGTTTCATCTGGTCTCGTTGATATATATAGCTGAGTATCATCAGCATAACAGTGGAAGCTAATTCCGTATTTTCTAATAATATTACCAAGGGGCAACATGTATATTGAAAATAGAAGGGGACCTAGGACGGATCCTTGTGGCACTCCATATTTTACTGATGATAAATGAGATGACTCCCCATTTAAGTAAACAAAATGGTAGCGATCGGACAGGTAGGATCTAAACCATCTTAGAGCCTGCCCTTGAATACCTGTATAGTTTTGTAATCGATCTATGAGTATGTCATGATCTATGGTGTCGAACGCAGCACTAAGATCAAGTAAGACTAGAAATGAGATGCAGCCTTGGTCTGACGCAAGGAGCAGGTCATTTGTAATTTTAACAAGTGCAGTTTCTGTGCTATGGTGGGGCCTAAAACCTGACTGAAATTCTTCATACAGATCATTTTTATGCAGGAAGGTGCTCAATTGAGCAGACACAACTTTTTCTAAAATTTTAGACATAAATGGAAGATTTGAAATAGGCCTATAATTTGCCAGTACACTAGGATCTAGTTTTGGTTTCTTAATAAGAGGCTTGATAACCGCCAGCTTGAATGGTTTTGGGACGTGTCCTAAAGATAACGACGAGTTAATGATATTGAGAAGCGGTTCTTCGGCTACAGGTAACAGCTCTTTCAGTAATTTAGTGGGTACAGGATCTAATAAACATGTTGTTGGTTTAGATACAGTGATAAGTTTATTTAGCTCCTCCTGTCCTATGGTTGTAAAGCACTGCAGTTTATGTTTGGGTGCGATGGATGAAACTGAAGTGTTAGATGCTGTAGAATCTACATTCGCTATTGTATTTCTAATGTTATCTATTTTATCAGTGAAGAAATTCATAAAGTCATTACTATTTAACGTTGGTGGAATATTTGAATCAGGTGGCGTCTGGTAATTTGTTAACTTAGCCACTGTGCTAAATAAAAACCTTGGATTGTTTTGGTTATTTTCAATGAGTTTGTGTATATGCTCTGCCCTAGCAGTTTTTAGAGCCTGTCTATAGCTGGACATACTGTTTTTCCATGCAATTCTAAAAACTTCTAAGTTAGTTTTTCTCCATTTGCGTTCAAGACTACGAGTTACTTTCTTGAGAGAGTGAGTATTACTGTTATACCATGGTACAGTACGTTTTTCTCTAACTTTTTTCAATTTGATTGGGGCAACAGCTTCTAATGTATTAGAGAAAATAGTGCCCATGTTGTCAGTAATTTTGTCTAATTCATGTGTATTTTTGGGTACAAATAGCAGTTGAGATAGATCAGGCAGGTTATTTGCGAATCTGTCTTTGGTGGCTGGAACAATAGTTCTGCCCAGACGGTATCGCTGCGACATATAGTTAATATCAGTTATACGCAGCATGCACGATACGAGGAAATGGTCTGTAATATCATCACTTTGAGGTACAATATCTATAGCAGTAAGATCGATGCCATGCGATATAATTAAATCTAGTGTGTGATTAAAACGATGAGTGGGCCCGGTGACATTTTGCTTTACTCCAAAGGAGTTTATTAGGTCAGTAAACGCAAGTCCTAATGTATCATTTGTATTATCAACGTGAATATTAAAATCTCCCATGACTAGCGCCTTATCAACTGTAACTAGAAGGTCTGAGAGGAAATCTGCAAATTCTTTTAGGAATTCTGTATACGGCCCTGGTGGTCTATACACAGTAGCCAGAGCAAGAGATACATTAGATTTCTTTTGCATGTCTGACAGAGTAACATTTAGCATTAGTATTTCAAAAGAGTTAAACCTGTATCCTGTTTTCTGGGTAACATTGAGAATATCACTATATATTGTTGCAACACCCCCGCCACGACCAGTCTGACGGGGCTCATGCTTATAACAGTAGTTTGGTGGAGTAGACTCATTTAGACCAAAATAATCATTTGGTTTTAGCCAGGTTTCAGTCAAGCAGAGTAAATCAAAACTATTATCTGTGATCATTTCATTTACAATAACTGCTTTTGGTGTGAGTGATCTAATATTTATGAGCCCAAACTTTAAAAATTGTTTTTGTTCATTTACTTTACATTTTTCTGGTTTAATTACGATAAGATTTTTTCTAGATCCTACATTATATTTATATTTATATTTTGACCTCACTATTCGGGGAACAGACACAGTCTTAATAGGTTTTACAGCACAAGTACTTTTATCATTTAAGCGGGTGGAACAAAACTCATCATAATGGTTATTTGAGAATTGACTTACTTAGTCAGTGAG
Source organism: Carassius auratus (assembly GCF_003368295.1). Classification (NCBI taxonomy): domain Eukaryota; kingdom Metazoa; phylum Chordata; class Actinopteri; order Cypriniformes; family Cyprinidae; genus Carassius; species Carassius auratus. Next base: position 10,891,028 of record NC_039271.1, read on the forward strand.
AGACTGATGCATGCAGCGCTTCACACACATGCACGCCGTAAAGCATAAAAAACTAGTCTGACAAAATCTTTAATGCATTTCATAAAGATTCAGAGATTTCACCTGTTACAAAAGATCTGAATGTTATTCTGAACTTATCTTTTCACATCTGAAGCATCAGAATAAAAGGGAATGAACTGCAAATGAATTGCATGGAATTATGAAATAATAAGAATTGTCACTCCTATGTTTGTGTTGTGAAAATTTTTGTTTCTAATATTGTATTTATTTCAGTTTGATCCAACAGTAAACGTTAAATATAAATACACTTGGTTGTAGTGTACTTTATCCCTTTATTTCACTCATGTACTTTTATTTCCTCTTTATGCATCATCATCATCTTGCTAATGGATGCTCTTGAAGATGCATTATCTAGACTAAGACCTGTGGACTTTTTACTAGACATAAATGAGTTTACACTGGTGCCATTATTTTTCATTCAAATTTCCCCTCACATTCCCTAGAATAAAATATTGTTATAATAGAATCATGCCCTGAACCTTCAGATTTAATCACCATCAGGACCACAATAGCAGATACAGCTGAAATGCAAGCTTTATCACGTTGAATCACAGAGTGCAGAGATGTACACAGGCTTTCTGCTTTATTCGGATCATGCTAAGGTTAACTCACACAGGCCTCTCTCAATGTAAGCACACACTGACCTTCAAATGTAATGAAAAACAGTGAGAGTGCTTTTGTTACATTCACCTTCCAGAAGTTCGGTGATTAATAAAGTCACCTTGTTCGAAAAAAAAAAGAGATTTTTCTGTGCCTGACAAGGTCTGTAATGTATAAGCAACCACTATTCTTTCTGAAGCCTTAAAGAAGAAAAAGTTAAAACTCTGATGTACTGTACAGTAAAATATGATCAGTCACATTATTAACATTTCACATCCTCCTTGCTGTTTCATGAATTGTTCTGTGGCATAACTTATTTCATGGAAGATTACTTTTCTGTTACTTAGTTTTTTTATATTTCAAAATTTCAATAAAGAGTAGATTACCAATGAGACCAGCTTACCTCAGAACATTTCTAGAAATAATCAACAACAATAATAATGATAATATTAATAATAATAGTTTCCCACTGTACCAACTTAACCCATATTATAAATGACTAATTTCTATAAATAAATAAATAATAATAATTATTATTATTATTCAATTTATAATTATCAATATTATTAGTAGTACTACTATACAGTACTAAGGATAAATAAACTAAGTTTTACGATTAATTTCCATTTCAGAATCTAATAATTACAATTTGTAAAATAAAGATACTTAATAAATAGATAAAATAAAAAAATACAAATAAAAATACTTCTAAATAGAAGACAAAAAAATGACAGTTTAAAACAAAAGTTGAAGGCTATTAAAATCTACTCAAATCGTATGATTTGAAAGAATTAAAAAAATCAGTTATACGGAAAAGTTTCCCTATAAGAAAATTCAGTAATTCAGCTAATCACTGTCTGCGTTTGCTTGCTCCATTGCAATAAAGAAAGGTGCTCTGGAAACAGTTATTTTCTTTGAAAGCAATACAGAGATTTTCCTTTTTCCAATCAGAGGTGATTAAACAAGTTGGTGTTTCCGAGCGAATGTCAATTTGATGAAAGTCCCTGGCAGAGGGCACGAGCGAGGGAAATGTTAGACCATCAGGAGAACTGCAGCCTGTGGGGAAATGGCGAGTTATTAAAGCAAGATAAATATCTACTAATGACTGCTGTCACCAGAGGAGTGCTACAGAGAGGCACATATTCAGCATTATCACACAAATCTATTGATGTTTTTCCACAGTCATACTGTGTTTGTGTTGTTGTGTTCTCGTTACCTTGCCTGCAACTAAAAAAATATCTATAGCTAATTAGCAATAATTACACCTGTGAAGAATTTCTCGGATTTGCATGCATAAATTCTCCTAATGGTAGGATTAGAGAGCCATTTCATGCATGGATGTTTTCACACCGCGCTCTCTTAGTACTGCTAAATTTGGGGCACCACACAAATAGCTTCTGAATACTAATGACAGTTGCACTTTTAATAGTAGCTCTCTGAGTGACACCAAAGTTGTTGTTTTCTTCCTCCTCCAACATAAAGACCTGAAAGGTACTGAAATGACAGGCAAAATACAACACCCATGAACTATGTGTGTGCGTAATTCAAAACCCATTGAAATGTCTCGGATTTAACAAAATGTATCCCGCTCCCTTTTATTACACCAATGAAATAATACAGATAATATTACAGACAAGAAAAGGAAAATGTCCCCCCGGCAAGATGGAGGCTGATATCTTTACAGATGTCAAGAGTAGCTAACCTACTTTGAAGAAAGTTAGCCATTTTTTTCAAATGGAGCTAGTGGCAAGATTCCTCTGAAACATGATGGTGTCCTTCACCCTGTACAGTTTGAGACTTTTCTCATGCCATTTTTAGGCCTTTAGATAGTTTAAAAGTTATTGTAGTGTTTGCAAGCCAGTTCCCTTTTCTTGCATTTGGTGCTTGATGAGTGCAAATCCATCGTCCCAGAGGAGGAAGTTGCTGTGACACAATCATCGGTCTCTATTACCAAGGCCTGAACTCGAATCCCTCCACAGGATAAACCATCATCATCATCACCATCACCTACATCTGGCTCTCTGCCCACCACCAGAGGGAGGAAAACATTACACCGTATGAGTTTATTAATCCCCGTTTGTAACAGCCATCCACTGTTCACACTCCTCGTTATGCAAGCCGTTTCCTCACCTGCGGAAATTTCGTCCATTTGGTTTCAATATGAAAAGAGGTTTATAAGCTTGTAGCCCTATTTTCACTGGTTAATGGCTTGGAAAAACAGACACACACACTTCTACTGGAGGATAAGATGAAACAATAATTTTGCCTGCGATCATTCTGTCATCCCATTTGCTTTCCATCACATCATTCAGGCTCAGGTAAAAGACAGCAGGGAATCATTTATGCCTTTGTTGATTTATGGTTGGTGCTAATACATAACGCAGTTATATTCAAAGGCAAGAGTTCTGAACACCACAGGCCATGACGAAATGGACAATACGTCATTCAATTACATGAACTCATCCATGCTGTACAGATCATCATCTTTTGCATTAACAATGTTGTGTGTCGACAGGATATGCTACAGTGTCCTTGTGTTTACGTCATAAAAAAAACGTTAATACTTATTTAAAAAAATTGAAATCAAGTATTGTACTAACAGACATACTACAACTAATACTAATAATAAACCACAAAAAAAATAAAAATAAACCTTTACTTTGATGATGTTAATCTATCATCCAGCAATATCCACTCATTTTAACCTGATAGGCATCATCTTAACTGTCTCCATCTTAACACCCATCTCCCATCCATACGTCCAATTTTATAAATAAATAGAAAATATCAATTAATCCTTCTGTTCAATCCAATTTTAAATAATATTAGCCTTTAATTTGCACAATCTTTCCTTTCCATCCATCCTTTTTGCATTTTTATTAGTAAAATAAATCAATCTTTAATCGGAGTCTTTATTAAGTCTTTAATCATTTATCTATCCATTCAATAATGCAATTTTATAAATAAATATTAAACTTTAATTTGACAATCTTTAATTGATCTATCATTTATCGTCCATCCGTCCATATTTATAAATAAAACATAAATTCCTCTTTAATCTTGAACTGTTTCACAGTATATATCCATCCATTAATCCATTTTATTTATGAAAACTTGAATTGTCTATATTTAATTGTAATATTTCATTTATTTATAAAATCTTCAGCGGATCTATCATTTAACATCTATCCATCTATCCTCTTTAACTTACACCATCAATGCAAATTTGATGTTTGTCATGTATTCATCTCTTGCTATCTCTTCCCCTTCTCTCTTTTCAGAAGCAAATGAATGGAGAGCAAATCAACACGCAGCACAACACGCAATTCACCAATCCCACAAGTGCTTTGATCAAACACACAGAAATACACACATCATTCTCAAATGAGTAATCAGCAAGGGCCTTTCCATCACTAAAGCTTAATGCAAGTACTTAATGAGTGAATATACATATTTATTCAAGAGAAGAGAAGGAGTATGAATTTAGCTTAAGCCAATAAACAGTCCCATCACACTGTTGTTAGAGGGAAAAGGGTGGCTTTTCATCCCTCCCAATGTTACAGTGAGAAGATCAATGCTTTGGTTTTCTGATTACAATGCCTGAAAGCAGAAAGGTGGTTTTCTGAATTAGAGTTTGACATTAAAATAATGTCAAGGCTTTGTAGGAGCACCAAAAAGGCAAGAGAAAACACTGTAAATATACCAAGGGCTATGTAAGCGCAGCAGTATTGCACATTTAATTACAATGGACATTTGTGTGTACTTCAAAAGCAAGCCTTTTCGCCCGCAATTATCTGCCAACTTCTAGTTTCAGGCCAGTGCTGCTCAGTTTGACGAGATCTCAGTTTTACACTGCAAGCATGTCTTTAGCCAAAGAAGAAAATAAAAAATAAATGTACAAAATAAATGTATGAAAAGCAGCCAACACATCACTCAAAGTAGTGTTTATTGAGGATTTTTGTTACTGATATTCCTCTGTTCCTGAATATTGACTCATCCCCTCATTTTCTGCTTTTCTAAACTATGAATCAATCTTTGCAAGTCGTGATCTACTTCAAATAACTTTGAATGGCTTTACGTTTTTTAAGCTTTCCTTTGTTCTTTCATGCTTTCTCTCTTAATTTCGTCTCATGCTCTTTGATAGGCACACTATGGAGGAGGGAAAGGCATTGATTTGGCTGCTGTTTGCTTTTAGGAGTTGGGGGTATGGTGGGTTTTGGTCCATGGCCTGGCTCCCACAGTCAGTGCTATAGCTTTACACCTGCCGACCCAGGAGGAAACCCTGCCCGCCTGGTGCCTTTGTGGGCCACTTCCTGTGGTTGAGGCAGGCTGATGGAAGTCATTAGTTTCTCCCTGTGGTGAACTTTTAATTCAGTACAGCTCACCATGGAGAGCTCCCGTCTAGTGCAGTAATAAGCTAGTAACCGAGAGTTTACAGAACTACTGACTGCAGTCAAACTCTGGGTTTTAATTTTGTAAAACCACAACAACCTTGTGAAGATGTACAGCCGCTCTTAGGTTTAGACAGAACGTAAATAGATAACTAGGTATGTTTGCCGTGCCAAAAAAATAAATAAACGCGTGCCATAACAGTGGCATCAAATAAATTAATAGTTTTCAATAAATCAATCAATAATTGCACATTTTACAATAAGAAATAATAATATTAATTCTAAAAAATAAATAAATAAATATTTTGCAATAAACTAATAAAGACGTCACTGAATTAATAACTAAATCAATACATTTGAGACCACTTTATGTTGTTGCTTTGTTTTTCGTTTTATAGTCTATTATTGTCATACATATTTTTTATTTCTCATATTTATATTAATGTGGTAATAATAATTCTAATGAACTCATTAAATTACTCCTAAATGGCACACACAAAATAACTTTGATTGGTCATTTTGCATGTCAGTTAGATGGTCTCTTCCTGTACATGTGGGCGGTTCTTAGACAAATAAGCCACAGTGTGAACTAAACTTAATTCATAACCAAAAATCAGGTTATGTAAGACCTGCTGGTCCTCAACACACACACACACACACACACACAAACCCTGGCAGGTTTATCAGCAGTAAATTATTTTATTATGTGACAAAAAAAAGGACTGCAGAGAGATTGACTTATTTAAAAAAGAACTTATGGAATTGGTAATATAGTAAATTATACCATAACCTGTCAATATACAAAAACATTTACCACAGAATATTTTTGATTGACCAATCAGAATAAAGAGTTCAATGTAAAAGTTCCATAAATGCCATTGTCAGTCTGTATATACCACTTTCACACCCTACCTCCAATTTGCTCTCACTTCCACACACCCAGTCACACTCGCAAATGCTTTTAGATGTGCACACACATACGCACACACGCAGGAGTTCAGAGCCACCTAGCTGAGTAGCAAAGCACAAACACAGCCGCTGGCTGAGTCTCACATCTTAGCAGTGTTCTCAGAGTGCCCAGCCAGGCTATGATACGGTTGGCATGCAAAAGATAGCTCTCTCCCAACAGGCTCAGGCTGACCTCTGTCAGAATATAAAATAATGAAGCCAGATTCGGGGGAAAAAAATGTGTTGGAGACAAAAATTAGAACAACTGCTGCATAAGCGCTGCTGCTCTCAGAGCAATGCCTCTACTGCTGTATGCATACTGATGAGATAGAGAGATCAAACTAACACTCAGCAGACACAAACATGCACAGGACTGCTGTATTAGGTTGTTCTCACACTGGGCTTGATTGCTGGGTTCACATACACAAACAAACAAACACACGCACACACACACACTCACACAAACACACATATATATCATAATATGATATATATGTGTGTGTGTGTGTTTTGGTGTGCATCCAGAATTTCCAGTTTCGGCCAAGAATTTTCATTTTGGTGCATCCCTAATATATACTGTATATGTGGTGTGTATGTGTCTGTGTGTGTGTGTGTGTGGCTTTTTCGGTAAAGCCAACTGTGGCATTCTTCAGTATAATGAAATAATGAAAGCAAATGAGAATTACGAAACAAGCTCCAAAATGAGCTTCTGTTTGCAATCACAGAAGTATTCTATAATTCACAGTGCTTTTTCTCTCAATTTGCAGCTTGACAGTCCTAGTCGCCAATCACAATTTGATTATTTTAAGTGATCTGCTCCTTTAATTACAGTTTGAGGCAGACTCCGATCACCACTGAAGCAAAAGCTAAAGACAGACACTCTTAAAATGTCATATTTCATAGCTCCCTGATCAGCGTCCTTCACAGTTCGCTTGAGAGTTCAGAGTGCTTGTTTGACTCTCAACCCACAAATGACAAATGAGAGCTGCTGGTGGAAATGTTTAATTTCAGCCTCAATAAATATTCTGTGAGGTACATTCCACATTCTGGCAGTGGATGCTGCATTAGTAATGCTTAAAAACAGCAAGCTATAAAGCTCCAAACATGCCCATATACTCGGATGTGAACATGTAGATCATCTATAGTAAAAAATGAACTAAAATTGTCACAGCTGTAAAAGTGACCCAGAGCCTGGAGCTTTCTCATAAGAATATTCAAAGAACATCTATCACGTGTGACCAACCTCAATAAATGACCATCTATGTCACTCAATAATGTGTGGATACTTGTGACAGACCTTAAGCTACACCAAGGGTTCAACTGAGATTTTGAAGGAGGGGAAATGGCACAATTTGGTTATGTAAAACATATCCACTTAAAAATCTGTATTGTGTGAGTTTACATCAATGCAATCCTGCGATGTAACCTGACAGTTGCGAGAACAAAAAGTCAGAATTGTAAGATAAAATTCACAATTAGCTTTTCTATATGCATCTACTCTAAAAAAAAATGGCACAGAAAAAGAGTTTTCACCCAGAAATTACTAGTAAATTTCTCAATTAATTACAAAGAAATGGCAAGTATCACACTGCATGAAGCATCACAATTTGAATAAACAGATTTTTTTTTTTACAGTGTACCCTCTAAGCATTTTCCTCTCTTTCAATTTCATGGCTGAAATGTACAAACTGTACCAATGTAATTCAGTATAGGCAGATAATAACATGAGCAACCTGAACACTCTGTGCTCCACCTTTAGCCAAGTATCAATTCCTTTTTGTCCAGAATATAAAACTGACAGTACTGTTTCAGGGCTACAGAATAGGGATGACACAAATCACACAGGAAACCATCGTTGGGTCTCTGAGGCTGATCAGAGGGGCGTTTTACACCAGAGAGCGGTGAGGAGAATCATTTTCATGAGAAAAGAAATGGAAACAGAGACTGTCACAGTAGTACAAACATACAATATTATGGTGTGTGTGTGTGTGTGATTGCAGACAGGACAGCTCGCTCGCAGCTCTCGCCACAGTCACGCATTCAGCCTACTTTCCAACACACACCACCTGCCACACTTCCAAGTGTGTGTGTGGAATGGGAAAGTCTGCTGGGAGAACGAGCATCGTAAAATTGCATCCTGAATGCATTATGGGTAGAACCGGGAGCATAGGAAGCCAGACCTGGATGCCGCCCATATAGAAGCATGTTAAGATACCATTTCATCCAGATCCAGAAGAGAAAGTGTGGTCTTTAAACCTGCTCTGATCTCTTGAACTCAACCTGTAAAGATCACCATTAACTACGGCTGACTTCTCATTAATTAAATTCCACAAAGTCCATGTGACAGAACAAGGTTCAGCTAGTCTAGCCATGGTGCATCTGTGCGCTCGAGAGAGACCATTTTAAGCACAGAAATGCTATTCTTAGCCATAGGTGTGTTAGTAGGTCATGCCGCAGCCGATGTGGATGTGTAGAGACCCACAACAACAAACGACTAAGGGTTTCAGACCCATAACTCTGTAAATAGCAGCAGCCATTAATAAGCACATGGGCCAGAACAAACACAGCTACAATATTTATAAGAGTAAAGACAGACTATGGGCCATTAATTAGAGAATATGGAACAGGGCACTT